>NC_090322.1:143509708-143817858 GCF_040869045.1 Eurosta solidaginis
CCCATTTTACCAAGTTTTTTTCTAAAGTTATATTTTGCGTAAATAAACCAATCCAATTACCATGTTTCATCCCTTTTTTCGTATTTGGTATAGAATTATGGAATTTTTTTCATTTTTCGTAATTTTCGATATCGCAAAAGTGGGCGTGGTCATAGTCGGATTTCGGCCATTTTTTATACCAATATAAAGTGAGTTCAGATAAGTACGCGAACTGAGTTTAGTAAAGATATATCGATTTTTGCTCAAGTTATCGTGTTAAGGCCGAGCGGAAAGAGAGACGGTCGGCTGTGTATAAAAAATGGGTGTAGCTTCAACCGATTCCGCCCTTTTTCAAAGAAGACAGTTATTGTCCTAGAATCTAAGCCCCTACCAAATATCACAAGGGTTGGTATATTTTTGTTCGACTTATGGCATTAAAAGTATCCTAGACAAATTAAATGAAAAAGGGCGGAGCCACGCCCATTTTGAAATTTTATTTTATTTTTGTATTTTGTTGCACCATATCATTACTAGAGTTGAATGTTGACATAATTTACTTGTATACTGTAAATATATTAAATTTTTTGTTCAAATTTGACTTAAAATTTCTTTTTTAAGTGGGCGTGGTCGTTCTCCGATTTTGCTAATTTTTATTAGGCATACATGTAGTAATAGGAGTAACGTTTCTGCCAAATTTCATCATGATATCTTCAACGACTGCCAAAATACAGCTTGCAAATCTTTTAAATTACCTTCTTTTAAAAGCGGGCGGTGACACGCCCGTTGTCCAAAATTTTACTAATTTTCTATTTTGCGTCATAAGTTCAACTCACCTACCAAGTTTCATCGCTTTATCCGTCTTTGGTAATGAATTATCGCACTTTTTCAGTTTTTCGAAATTTTCGATATCGAAAAAGTGGGCGTGGTTATAGTCCGATATCGTTCATTTTTAATAGCGATCTGAGACGGGTACCCAGAAACCTGCATACCAAATTTCATCAAGATACCTAGAAATTTACTCAAGTTATCGTGTTAACGGACAGACGGACGGACAAACGGACGAACGGACATGGCTCTAATCAAATTTTTTTTCGATACTGATGATTTTGATATATGGAAGTCTATATCTATCTCGATTCCTTTATATATGTACAACCAACCGTTATCCAATCAAAGTTAATATACTCTGTGAGCTATGTTCAACTGAGTATAATTACAAAGTTTACAAATGGCAATGGTTATTAGGACATGTTTTTATACTCAGTTGAGCAGAGCTCACAGAGTATATTAAGTTTGATTGGATAACGGTTGGTTGTACATATATAAAGGAATCGAGATAGATATAGACTTCCATATATCAAAATAATCAGGATCGAAAAAAAATTTGATTGAGCCATGTCCGTCCGTCCGTCCGTCCGTCCGTTAACACGATAACTTGAGTAAATTTTGAGGTATCTTGATGAAATTTGGTATGTAGGTTCCTGAGCACTCATCTCAGATCGCTATTTAAAATGAACGATATCGGACTATAACCACGCCCACTTTTTCGATATCGAAAATTTCGAAAAACCGAAAAAGTGCGATAATTCATTACAAAAGACCGATAAAGCGACGAAACTTGGTAGATGAGTTGAACTTATGACGCAAAATAGAAAATTAGTAAAATTTTGGACAATGGGCGTGGCACCGCCCACTTTTAAAAGAAGGTAATTTAAAACTTTTGCAAGCTGTAATTTCGCAGTCGTTGAAGATATCATGATGAAATTTGGCAGGAACGTTACTCTTATTACTATATATACGCTTAATAAAAATTAGCAAAATCGGAGAAGGACCACGCCCACTTTAAAAAAAAAATTTTTTTTAAAGTAAAATTTTAACAAAAAATTTAATATCTTTACAGTATATAAGTAAATTATGTCAAGATTCAACTCCAGTAATGATATGGTGCAACAAAATACAAAAATAAAAGAAAATTTAAAAATGGGCGTGGCTCCGCCCTTTTTCATTTAATTTGTCTAGGATACTTTTAAAGCCATAAGTCGAACAAAAATTAACCAATCCTTTTGAAATTTGGTAGGGGCATAGAGTTTATGGCGTTAACTGTTTTCTGTGAAAATGGGTGAAATCGGTTGATGTCACGCCCAGTTTTTATACACAGTCGTCCGTCAGTCCTTCCGCATGGCCGTTAACACGATAACTTGAGCAAAAATCGATATATCTTTACTAAACTCAGTTCACGTACTTATCTGAACTCACTTTATCTTGGTATGAAAAATTAACGAAATCCGACTATGACCACGCCCACTTTTTCGATATCGAAAATTACGAAAAATGAAAAAAATGCCATAATTCTATACCAAATACGAAAAAAGGGATGAAATATGGTAAGGTAATTGGATTGTTTTATTGACGCGAAATATACCTTTAGAAAAAACTTTATAAAATGGTTGTGACACCTACCATATTAAGTAGAAGAAAATGAAAAAGTTCTGCAGGGCGAAATAAAAAACCCTTAAAATCTTGGCAGGTATTACATATATAAATAAATTATCGGTATCCAACAGATGATGTTCTGGGTCACCCTGGTCCCCATTTTGGTCGATATCTGGAAAACGCCTTCACATATACAACTACCACCACTCCCTTTTAAAACTCTCATTAATACCTTTAATTTGATACCCATATCGTACAAACTCATTCTAGAGTCACCCCTGGTCCACCTTTATGGCGATATTTCGAAAAGGCGAACACCTATAGAACGAAGGCCCACTCCCTTTTAAAAATACTCATTAACACCTTTCATTTGATACCCATATCGTACAAACAAAGTCTAGAGTCACCCCTGGTCCAGAAAGGCCCACTCCCTCTTAAAATACTCATTAACTCCTTTCGTTTGATACCCATATTGCACAAACGAATTCTAGAGTCACCCCTGGCCCACCTTTATGGCGATATCTCGAAACGGCGTCCACCTATGGAACTAAGGATTACTCCCTTTTAAAATACTCATTAACACCTTTCATTTGATACCCATATCGTACAAACGCATTCTAGAGTCACACCTGGTCCATCTTTATGGCGATATCTCGAAAAGGCGTCCACCTATAGAACGAAGGCCCACTCCCTTTTAAAAATACTCATTAACACCTTTCATTTGATACCCATATCGTACAAACAAAGTCTAGAGTCACCCCTGGTCCAGAAAGGCCCACTCCCTCTTAAAATACTTATTAACTCCTTTCGTTTGATACCCATATTGCACAAACTCATTCTAGAGTCACCCCTGGTCCACCTTTATGGCGATATTTCGAAAAGGCGAACACCTATAGAACGAAGGCCCACTCCCTTTTAAAAATACTCATTAACACCTTTCATTTGATGCCCATATCGTACAAACAAAGTCTAGAGTCACCCCTGGTCCAGAAAGGCCCACTCCCTCTTAAAATACTCATTAACTCCTTTCGTTTGATACCCATATTGCACAAACGAATTCTAGAGTCACCCCTGGCCCACCTTTATGGCGATATCTCGAAACGGCATCCACCTATGGAACTAAGGATTACTCCCTTTTAAAATACTCATTCACACCTTTCATTTGATACCCATATCGTACAAACGCATTCTAGAGTCACACCTGGTCCATCTTTATGGCGATATCTCGAAAAGGCGTCCACCTATAGAACGAAGGCCCACTCCCTTTTAAAAATACTCATTAACACCTTTCATTTGATACCCATATCGTACAAACAAAGTCTAGAGTCACCCCTGGTCCAGAAAGGCCCACTCCCTCTTAAAATACTTATTAACTCCTTTCGTTTGATACCCATATTGCACAAACGAATTCTAGAGTCACCCCTGGTCCACCTTTATGGCGATATCTCGAAAAGGGGTCCACCTATAGAACTAAGCCCCACGCCCTTTTAAAATAATCATTAACACCTTTCATTTGATACCCATATCATACAAACAAATTCTAAAGTCACCCCTGGTCCACGTTTATGGCGATATCTCGAAACGGCGTCCACCTATAGAACTAAGGCCCACTGCCTTTTAAAATACTCATTAACACCTTTCGTTTGATGCCCATATTGTGCAAACAAATTCTAGGGTCACCCCTGGTCCACCTTTATGGCGATATCTCGAAACGGCGTCCACCAATGGAACTAAGGATTACTCCATTTTAAAATGCTCATTAACACCTTTCATTTGATACACATATCGTACAAACACATTCTAGAGTCACCCCTGGTCCATCTTTACGGCGATATCTCGAAAAGGCGTCCATCTATAGAACTTAGGTCCACGCCCTTTTAAAATACTCATTAATACCTTTCATTTGATACCCATATCGTACAAACGCATTCTAGAGTCAACCCTGATCCACCTTTATGGCTATATCCCTAAATGGCGTCCACCTATAGAACTATGGCCCACTCCCTCATAAAATACTCTTTAATGCCTTTCATTTGATACACATGTCATACAAACACATTCCAGGGTTTCCTTCGGTTCATTTTCCTACATGGTTATTTTCCCTTATGTTGTCACCATAGCTCTCAACTGAGTATGTAATGTTCGGTTACACCCGAACTTAACCTTCCTTACTTGTTTGTATTATGAACTTTTGTTGAGCTAACTATATCCAAAGTCTCCGATAGTGGTATTGATGGGTATAAATCTTTTATGTCAAAAGATACCAATTTGATGTTTGGAAAATCGTTCCAATATACATCATTTATCCACCCTGTCGGAAAATCAACAAAACAAAATAAGTCAGAAATTTCATTGTGATGCGGCCATTACTGTTACTGCTTTTTTTGCTGTTAAATGTCTGCTAACTCGGTTTCCACTCGGTCAGTTAATTTGTGTGACAGTTTATTTGTTTCTTTTTTGCTTGGTTTGTGTTGTGGCGCTTTTGCATTTCAGCACCATTTCTTTGTCGATTTAACCTGGAAATAATTTTTGATTTTTCACATTTTTTTCAATCGCTCGTGAACCAACAGTTTTTTATACCCAGCTGTACTTGTATACAAGTTTTATAATTTTAATCGCATAATGATGGTTTGTATTACCGTGTCCACCCATCTGTTAACACGAAAACTTCAACAAACATTTAGAAGTTTTTTATCAATTTGGTTACATTTGTTTTTTTGGCCCCATAAAAGATTAATATTGAAAATGGGTGAATCTTGACTATAACCTAAACAAATTTTACGATATCGGAAACTACGAAAATGAAAAAATTTGGTTGAGTTATTAACCAATACAGATAGACTGATGAGGCCTGGCTTAATCTGTTGGCATAGTATAAATTTACTAGTAAAAAACTTTTGTATTTTACAAGCGTTTGAAGTTATGATTTTCAAAATCTTGTAGAAGTATTTTTATTCTGTGAAAACTTGCAAAATCGGTGGACCCACCCACTTAAAAAAGACTGTGTTCAAAAGGCCTTTCTTCACAAAATTTTGTAAAAAAAAATATCCTTTATAATATATAATATAAACAATTCTTCTGTAACAATGGCAAAATCGGTCGAGATATATCATTTTAGTTCCGAAAACGTGCCTTTAGCAGTCTTTACGTGAAACCCCTTAAACCAAGTAAGCTATAGCTTATCTATGTAAGTATATAAAAATGAATTTGTGTGCGTTATTACTTTCAAAGCTGAAAAAGGCTATACCGATTTTAATAATTTTGTCTCTGTTATTTTCGATCCGATTCGGGGATCAGTTGAAAAATATTTTACCTCATACTCAAAAACGGTTTGACCGATTTCAATAAATTTTTCGTTCCTTTACTGAATCAAACTAAGTGTTCATTTATAGCACAACAATTTTTAAAACCTTAGTTTATAAATATTTTTAATTAGTATTTACGATACTTCTTTCCGGGAAGAGGACCAGGGACCGATCTTTTCGCACAAATTTTGTTCTTGTTTGGATTTACCTGAAGTTGAGCGTATAGGTAGCCCTTTGGCTAGATTACTATTTATGACACTTATTTCGGGAAATGGAGCAGGGACAGACAGGGACTGGGACCTGGACAAGGACTGAGACTGGGAGTGGCACAGAGACTGGGACTTAGAAGATTTCTTAGCTACTTGTATTTACTTTAAAATAGTTTTCAGATTGTAGGCTTATTGTTCATATATGTTTTAAATTTAAACCAAAAACTTTAGAGCGCGCCTATAATTATTCCACACAATTAGGATCAAAAAGTATAGAGAATTAGTATGTACCTAAACGGTGAATAAAAGAAAAGCAACAAAAAGGCAACACTTAGAGACCAAATGCAAAGCGAACAGCGGGGCATAGTATAAAATATGAATGTTGGAGCTTTCGAGTTCAATACTCAGCTCCCGAGAAGCTAGCTGATGAAGAAGTGAAATTCAACAAGTAAGGAAGGTTAAGTTCGGGTGTAACCGAACATTACATACTCAGTTGAGAGCTATGGTGACAACATAAGGGAAAATAACCATGTAGGAAAATGAACCGAGGGAAACCCTGGAATGTGTTTGTATGACATGTGCATCAAATGAAAGGTATTAAAGAGTATTTTATGAGGGAGTGGGCCATAGTTCTATAGGTGAACGCCATTTAGGGATATAGCCATAAAGGTGGATCAGGGTTGACTCTAGAATGCGTTTGTACGATATGGGTATCAAATGAAAGGTATTAATGAGTATTTTAAAAGGGCGTGGACCTAAGTTCTATAGATGGACGCCTTTTCGAGATATCGCCGTAAAGATGGACCAGGGGTGACTCTAGAATGTATTTGTACGATATGGGTATCAAATGAAAGGTGTTAATGAGCATTTTAAAAGGGAGTAATCCTTAGTTCCATTGGTGGACGCCGTTTCGAGATATCGCCATAAAGGTGGACCAGGGGTGACCCTAGAATTTGTTTGCACAATATGGACATCAAACGAAAGGTGTTAATGAGTATTTTAAAAGGGAGTGGGCCTTAGTTCTATAGGTGGACGCCGTTTCGAGATATCGCCATAAACGTGGGCCAGGGGTGACTCTAGAATTCGTTTGTGCAATATGGGTATCAAACGAAAGGAGTTAATGAGTATTTTAAGAGGGAGTGGGCCTTAGTTCTATAGGTGGACGCATTTTCGAGGTATCGCAATAAAGGTGGACCAGGGGTGTCTCTAGACTTTGTTTGTACGATATGGGTATCAAATGAAAGGTGTTAATGAGTATTTTTAAAAGGGAGTGGGCTTTCGTTTTATAGGTGTTCGCCTTTTCGAGATATCGCCATAAAGGTGGACCAGGGGTGACTTTAGAATTTGTTTGTATGATATGGGTATCAAATGAAAGGTGTTAATGATTATTTTAAAATGGCGTGGGGCTTAGTTCTATAGGTGGACCCCTTTTCGAGATATCGCCATAAAGGTGGACCAGGGGTGACTCTAGAATTCGTTTGTGCAATATGGGTATCAAACGAAAGGAGTTAATAAGTATTTTAAGAGGGAGTGGGCCTTTCTGGACCAGGGGTGACTCTAGACTTTGTTTGTACGATATGGGTATCAAATGAAAGGTGTTAATGAGTATTTTTAAAAGGGAGTGGGCCTTCGTTCTATAGGTGGACGCCTTTTCGAGATATCGCCATAAAGATGGACCAGGTGTGACTCTAGAATGCGTTTGTACGATATGGGTATCAAATGAAAGGTGTTAATGAGTATTTTAAAAGGGAGTAATCCTTAGTTCCATAGGTAGACGCCGTTTCGAGATATCGCCATAAAGGTGGGCCAGGGGTGACTCTAGAATTCGTTTGTGCAATATGGGTATCAAACGAAAGGAGTTAATGAGTATTTTAAGAGGGAGTGGGCCTTTCTGGACCAGGGGTGACTCTAGACTTTGTTTGTACGATGTGGGTATCAAATGAAAGGTGTTAATAAGTATTTTTAAAAGGGAGTGGGCCTTCGTTCTATAGGTGTTCGCCTTTTCGAAATATCGCCATAAAGGTGGACCAGGGGTGACTCTAGAATGAGTTTGTACGATATGGGTATCAAATTAAAGGTATTAATGAGAGTTTTAAAAGGGAGTGGTGGTAGTTGTATATGTGAAGGCGTTTTCCAGATATCGACCAAAATGGGGACCAGGGTGACCCAGAACATCATCTGTTGGATACCGATAATTTATTTATATATGTAATACCTGCCAAGATTTTAAGGGTTTTTTATTTCGCCCTGCAGAACTTTTTCATTTTCTTCTACTTAATATGGTAGGTGTCACAACCATTTTATAAAGTTTTTTCTAAAGGTATATTTCGCGTCAATAAAACAATCCAATTACCTTACCATATTTCATCCCTTTTTTCGTATTTGGTATAGAATTATGGCATTTTTTTCATTTTTCGTAATTTTCGATATCGAAAAAGTGGGCGTGGTCATAGTCGGATTTCGTTAATTTTTCATACCAAGATAAAGTGAGTTCAGATAAGTACGTGAACTGAGTTTAGTAAAGATATATCGATTTTTGCTCAAGTTATCGTGTTAACGACCATGCGGAAGGACTGACGGACGACTGTGTATAAAAACTGGGCGTGACATCAACCGATTTCACCCATTTTCACAGAAAACAGTTAACGCCATAAAATCTATGCACCTACCAAATTTCAAAAGGATTGGTTAATTTTTGTTCGACTTATGGCGTTAAAAGTATCCTAGACAAATTAAATGAAAAAGGGCGGAGCCACGCCCATTTTTAAATTTTCTTTTATTTTTGTATTTTGTTGCACCATATCATTACTGGAGTTGAATCTTGACATAATTTACTTATATACTGTAAAGATATTAAATTTTTTGTTAAAATTTTACTTTAAAAAAATTTTTTTTTTAAAGTGGGCGTGGTCCTTCTCCGATTTTGCTAATTTTTATTAAGCGTACATATAGTAATAAGAGTAACGTTCCTGCCAAATTTCATCATGATATCTTCATACCAAATTTCATCAAGATACCTCAAAATTTACTCAAGTTATCGTGTTAACGGACGGACGGACGGACGGACGGACATGGCTCAATCAAATTTTTTTTCGATCCTGATTATTTTGATATATGGAAGTCTATATCTATCTCGATTCCTTTATATATGTACAACCAACCGTTATCCAATCAAACTTAATATACTCTGTGAGCTCTGCTCAACTGAGTATAAAAACAAAGTGAAAAGTATGCAAATCACAAATACGCTAAGAACCACTTTACGTCAAAACTATGTTCAATTCAACAATAAAGTATATAGACAAACAAACGGTCGTGGAATGGGAAGCCCCACATCAGCCACATCAGAAAATCTGGAAGAAAAGTGCATACAGGAGCTGAGGCCTAAATTAGGCGTGTCATTTTATGCTCGATACGTGGATGACATAATATGCGTTTTAACTACTAATAACGAAAAGCTTGTACTGGAGTACCTCAACAACCAGCACGGAAATATAAAATTTACAATGGAAACCGAAAAAGACGGAGGAACCAACTATCTAGACCTCACGATAAATATTGATAAAGTTGCCAAAAGATTTAACTATGACATATATAGAAAGCCAACGGCCCCGACACAATAATACATAATACCTCAAATCACCCCCATACATACCATAAAAATGCAGCATTAAGGCATTTGGTACATAGACTTGAAAGAACACCTCTTACACAAGAGGCATATACGAGTGAGCTTGAAGTCATATATAACATTGCTGCAAACAACGGATATAAAAATGGACTAGTAGATAAGCTAAGAAGGACGCATGGTGAACCAAAAAGAAATAATGAAAAGGAAAATTATAACACCTCGACGACTATGACATATATTGGAAAAGCAACATATAAATTGGCAAAGTTCTTTAAAAATACAACATTAACACAGCATTCAAATCATCGAACAATCTAGGGCAGAAACTAACACTAACTCAGAAGATCCGTTTAGCGGCCACGGCGTATACAAGCTTACCTGCGGATGCCAACATAGTTACAAAGAGGACGGCAAATAAGAACGAGGTTCAGAGAGCACATTCGAGATTACAACAAAAAACACGGAATCCAAACATTATACCAGAGTCTAAGTTCGCGAATCACATGGTCGAAAATGAATGTTCTCCAGCAAACATCAATAAAACAGTTAGGGTTCTTCACATACAAGCAAAAGGCCGACGCCTCAACGTACTCGAAAACATGAAAATCTACAAACAGAAAACATTCGACGGTAGAATAATAAACGAACAGATAAACACAATTTCTGACACAATATTCGAGCCTTTAAAACTTGTTTGCAAGAAACAAAGTAATCACACAGGTACAACAGAAAAACACACAACAACAAATAAACACAAAACAACTAACGCTCAAAAACAACAAACCCACAAAGAAGGTCAAACGACTAAAATCACGGACTTTTACCTGCCTCAGCCAGCCACACAAATCGATCAGTAAAACCCACCCTAGGTTGTGAATGAGCACACAGCACATACATATACCTAAATATACACAAGCATCAATTTTGACAATACCTGCTCATGAACTTACGAACTATAAATACAGGTCAAACGCCAACAACAGATCAGAATGAAAATCGACACTGATGATGGAACAACGCCAAAACCGGTTTGTCTCGAAACCAAATTTGACAAGGGATGACGGAAAATCGTTCCAATATACATCAATGAAATTTCTCGTGCTCATAAGTTCTAATGCAATTATAAACAAAACTTCAGACTTATCAGTTGAAACTTTTGTTGGCTTGCTCATTCAAATAAAAAAAATCACAAAGCACTGTTATAAACAATCTTACTATATATAAGAAAAATGCATGCTAACATATTTTGTATAGTATTCATTGTTAAACAGCAGGTTTTAATTGTGAAAAATATTATAAAAGTACAAACGAGTGGTAAAAAATAGCTACACTTGCAAAGTCTGAAAGCACTCATACCCAAAACACATGTTAAAATTTTCTTCTTATGCTTTGCTTGCAGCAAAAGTTGGAAACTGGCTATTTTTTAATGTTAGATGGCGCTGGTGATGCGTTATTTGCCGCTCTCCATGCAATCTACTCATCTATTAGCGCACGATGCTGCATCATAAATTTTATGTGAGGGGCTTTAAGAATATACAAAAAAGTACAACAATGTTAATTAATTTTTTATTTTACCGCAAAACTCATGACAAAAACGAAAATGAAATACATATTTGATTAATTTCATTGAATAAAAGTACATACTGTGAACTATTTATAGCAGGAAATTTTACATGTATGTATGTACGTTTTTGGTAAAAATAAACGGCTATAAAAAAGGCAAATAGATGAGAAAAAACTAAACAAAATAATAAACTAAAACAAACACTGGAATGTTGTTGTTTTAATATCAACTGTGTCCTCATAAGAATTGACCTAATGCACCATCGTAGTCAACGTAAAAGGGTAAAATGCTACCAAAATAATGCAACCACATCTGAAACTACAACAGCAACTCCTATGGCTACTTCCAACAATGCAACAAATCTAAATTTCACATTGCTGACAGTTGGCTTCTTGTTGGTGTTTGAAGTGTTCACCTGTTTTCTGCTCTTCTTCAACCACCTGGGCAAATTACAGTTCAAACAACAACAAATTGATTGTTGTCAACTCTTCTAGGGCGGTTTTGTACAAAGTGGTACAAAATAAATTGACGGTGACCGTTTTGTGTGCTATGTGAAGAATGTAATGGATTGAAGGTGATTGAGCGCCACCGCTATTGAGAACTTATATGGACGGACACTGTTATGTTTGCAGACGTATGTGTGTGTTATAAAATAAATGTGTCACAGCAGGTGAAGGGAAGGTGAAAGAGCTCTAAAATTATTTGCATATTTCTCAATAAGGCTTCTAGCAACATGAATTTGACTTAGTTTTTTGAAGCGCGAAATACTAAGTCAGCAGTTTTTTGTGCATTCGACAGGTCGCTAAGGTATGCTTAAATTGAAATTGAAAGTTTAGTTAAAATAATTTGTGGCATGTAGCATGAAATTACTTACAAAAATTTTCGTAATGGGAAATCAATTCATTTTCATATTTGCTTGGAATGGAATGCTGTACATATTTGTTTACACATCCTCTAACTCATATATATGAATGACATCGATTTCGAAAGTGTCCTGAAATTGAACCTTGTGCGTGGCTTGGCGGCGATATGCAATGGTGAAAGATTCTGAATGCAGTTATCACTTGTGACAGATTCAGAACATGTGAGATCTTTATCGACCGGCCAGTTCAACCTTACCTAACCTACATGTCTATCTGTTTTGTACCATTACAATCTGGGTCGCGTACTTCTGGCTCAGGATAGATTGTAATGGTACAAAAGAGATAGACGTATGTATGTAGGTTTGGTAAGGTTGAACTGGCCAGTCGATAAAGATCTCACATGTTCTGAATCTCTCAACAGAATTTGTTTGAGGACCTAGCGTATTGACAAAAGGCTAGAAGTACTCCAGTAACTAGGCCGATTGCTGCCTCGAAATCTGCTAACTCTGCCGGCACTCGTAGCGGGAGCCTTAACCTCGCGAGAGCGGGATACGAACACCGAACGTGCTCAACCGTTTCTCGCTACATGTACTTCCTACATCTGCCCCCGAATTTCAAAACCCGCTTACTCCATCACCAAAAATTCTGAAACAGTATCAAGTGCGCAGTGGAGTATGCAATATTTAGAACCATATGGTCATAAGAAATAACCGCCTAAGTCCTATGTAAAAGTAAAGGAGTTAGGCTGTTATTCCTTCAGACCATATGGTAATAACTGTTGCATACTTTTCTGCGCATTTATCCTGTTTTAGAAATTTTAGGCGATGAAGTTTTAGAGTTAGCCAATGTTGAAATTTGGGGGCATGTGGTGGCAGGAGGCAGCGTTCGGTCCCTTATGAGCCGTAACTCTTTTAGCATATGATGTTTGAAACTTTACAGTCCTGCGCTTCACGCCTTTTATGCTTAATTGATCATATGCAACTCCTGCCTTTTTTAACACGCTTATATATTAGATTCATTTTTATGTATGCTTGTTTGTAACTCTGTAGGCTAGGCTCGCAAAGGAGAGTTAGATAATGTTTAGGAAACCCATCTAGCGGCAATTATTGAAGACTCGCGGCAGTAGTTAAATAACTCGCTACAAAACGAGTTGTGCTTAATAGCGGAGACGCGAACATCTGTGCTACGGTGCTATCAACATCAAATATCTAAGTGGATTGTATATACTAAAACGGCACCATATCTGCGTGTTTTTTAGGGTAAAAACCCTATATTGAAATTATTATTTCTCCCAACGAGTTTTGCACCCTTCTTTGCAAACCAATGCAATGCTGCTCTAGGTGGAGTTTTTAAGGATCTCGTTGTGCTTATAATTGATTATCTACATACTCCCTCTGCTGACTTCTATATCTATATCAAAATGCTAAAGATGCAAAAAGAGAATTGATTACACGAAACAATGCCTATCCAAAAGCACGAGAAATTTACCAAGCATCGAGATATCACATCTCCATTTCTGTGAGAGTAGGAACAAGATAGAGGACGACATTAAGTTGACGGTTTCCTCAGTTTCCCCAGCTGCGAAACTCCACCCTTTTTGAGCCTTGACTTCATTTTAGCATCTTCATATAGGAAAGCTCACCTACAATACTAGTCGAAGTAAAGCGAAACGAATTGCTTGATGCCGTGGCCTTATTAGAGTGTCGATTACTAATACCGCTATAACGAAATTGCCCAACATTACAACAAACATACCTACTTTGTTTTATTGCCGATCGAGGTAGCGTTCCAGCTACATATGTCGGGCCTTAGTAGCCGCTGGACACGACCTTAGGTAACACGCTTCAGAAGCTCTGGCGGCCCAATTTATTAAAAAAATTAGGGGCACCAATGTGTCGTTTCGCAAATGTACACATACGCCTCCTCACGTTATCAAATGAGCCAGGTCAGACAACCTTAAACTACAACACTCCGCGAGAATGGTAGTGCACCCCCAGCGGGTTAGGGGGTTAGAATATACCCGCGGTAGGTATGCCTGTCGTAAGAGGCGACTAAAATACCAGATTCAAGGGGTTGTGTAGCGCAATCCTTTCAGGTTGCCAGTGCAATATATAGCTTCTCCAAACCCAATTTTCAACCTCACCTATCCGTGGCGAATCCTGTTTCATTAACAGCCGGGCCTCTGGCGACCACGAACTCCTCATGTATCTAGGGGGTGGGAGAGCGGTATGGCTTAGAAGGTCGCTTGTGGTCATAACAAATCGTTCCCGAGATGGTCGGGCTTGGTACCAGAACGTACCGGATCTGCATCCGGCAAAGGACCCTCAACATCGATAACACTCCCCAAGGCCTTCGAGGAGTGTCCTTATCGTTACAACAACAACAACAAGAATGGTAATGCTCTCAACAAAAACGGGATTTTTTTCGAAATAATGCTGTTTCTCAAGTTGAGAAAAATAAAGTTCTCAGCCTCTACTCAAGTGGGAATTTGGAAATCAACTTGCGAACTGCATGTATACTTATCGAAGGGTAGAGAATTATTTTTTTTTATGCTTGTTGGGTTGTAGACTGTTTCATTTAAAAGAGGTATGGTGGCAGACTTGGTTGTGCCGGAACTTTGGCTTTCATGTTTTTAAAAATATTCACCACTCCCTTCTTTCTCACCTCTCCACTTCCTCACTACCATATATCGCTCTCCTTCATTTTCTTTACTGCTCTTTTGACGTCTCTCATTCCCACTCCGTGTCGTTTCCGGTCCGCTCTAATCTACTTATCTCATTAATACTCCTACTCTCAAAGCTCACATAACATTTCTACCCTGAATACTTGTATATCCTATAATGCAAGGGATCCAAGTTCAGATTACTCTATGACAACTATTTATATTAAAATCTGAGGCCTTTGCGCCAGCCTTTACAATTTCAAATCATGACCAAAATTTATTCGTAATATAGATCTGCAATAGGATTGATAATGGCGCCATTCGATATTTTCGATAGTTAATGACGATCAGTGTAAAAATATATGTATATATACTAGCTTTACCAGGCGCACGTTGTAACGCCCGAGATCGAATGGATGTTGCGTTATTTTTTCTGTTTTGTTTGTTGATAATTTAATTTATTGTTCTGTAAATTGAATTGAATTTTGTACGCATATTTGGAGAAATTTTCTGTTAAAACATTTTATTCTGGTATCTTATTGTATCTTATTTTATATTATTGTACTGCTTTTACCGCTGATGATTGTTGCTTTGATTACATTCCGAAGAAGCATGACTGGTGAGCCAATTTTTAAAGTTGATATATGCGCAGGCATTCCTTTTGGTTCTAAGGAGTATAGAAATTCATTTGGATAATTCACAATTTTATCTTCATCTGTAACTGTGTCGATCGATTTATATTTCGTCACTTCACCAGGAAATTGATTTTGAAAGCGATCATTGATTTTGTTAACATGATCATTTTTGGGAGCTAAGATAGTTCTTTCGCATAGCTAAAAAACAAAAACATTTAAATTTAAAATTCTTAATTCTGAAATATGAAAAACTTTCGTCTTGATCGAAGGAACCTCGAGTCAAAATTTGGTGATGATCGAAGTACAGCAAACACGTTTTCATAGGGAACACACACACCGAATTTGATTTTTATAGAAGATGTAGATAAACTGAAGCTAAACAATTTTTTAACAGCGGCAGATTACTAAACGTCAAAAGGCATAACAGCTAAACTCAACAATGCAGTCAAACTTTAGGTGTTAAAATAACGTAAGTTTGTACGGCAGCCATTGTTTATCCCCATTCCACATTTTACTGGAGGTTTTAGGACTTAACGTCACATAGCTCCTTACCAATTTTAATTATCCTATCATTACGACATCCAGATAAATGCAGTATAATATATTCCATTTGTATGGGAGGTGCCACGCCTCCTTTTTCCCAATTCCATATTTTCTTGGTGGTGTTAAGGATTGACCTCATAACTCCTTACTGAATTTCAATGTTCTGGCATGTATACATTCAAAGTTATGCAGTACCAAAGATTCCATTTGAATGGGAGGTTCCACGCCCCCTTTCTCCAAATTCCGCATTTTCTTGGTGGTGTTAGGGATTGACCTCATAAAACTCCTCATTGAATTTCAATGTTCTGGCATGTATACCTTCAAAGGTATGCAGTACCAAAGATTCCATTTGTATGGGAGGTGCCACGCCCCTTTTATATATCGAAATTATTTTTAGCCTAAAACCTTCCCGTTGATCGAAGGAACCCATAACAAAAATTTGGTGATGATTGATGTGTGGGAAATACGTTTCCCTAGCGAACACACACACACAGAATTTGATTTTTATATATATATGGCTAAACCGATTTGGGATTTCAAAATCAACTAACCATCATCTCTCCTTCCTGTATCCTTCCTAAAAATTTCATGGCAATCTGTCGAGCCGTTCTCGAGTTATGGAGTGACAATCAAAATGTACACTTCTTTTTATATATATTACTAGCAGACCAGGCAGACGTAGTTCTGCCCTAAATTTGGTCTATCTGCATACATCTTAATAAGCTCTTTCCGTCTAACTCTGCCTCCCCCCTCTTATATTTTTCTTAATCTTTTATTTACTCCTCCCTCCGTCTTTTTCGATTCATCTATCTCTATTTCGTCTCACTCTATCTCTTTCTCAGTCTCCTTCTCCTACCCTCTTTTCTCTTCCCTTAAGTTCTTCTCATTCTCCTTCATCTCTTATTGCCAGTCCTAGAGGTTGGTCCTAATCCCAGTCCCAGTCCGTCTCTGGTCTAGTTCCCGGAAAAAAGGATCGTAAATACTAATACAGGCAAATTAATACACCAAATTTCAGGCAAATCGAATACGACGTACATAGGTACATATATAGGTATGTGGGTATTATTAATTCATGTCTTTATTTCGGCTTCGAATACTTATTTATCAGTTTTGCGAGGTTGATGCTACTAAATCGAATATTACAATGGAAATTACTTTAAAGCTCTCAGCAATAGCTTTCATTTGATATCCATAATACACACACATTGTACAGGTATCCGGGTCCACGTATTGGCCTATATCTCGAGACCCTAGTCACACAGCGATATAAAAATTACTCTGCACTAAAGCACACATCAACAGCTTCAATTTGATACCCATAATGTAAAAACACATCCTAGTATTACCCTGATCCACATTTTGGCCTATATCTCGAGACCCTAGTCACCAATAGGTACGAAAACTCTCAGCAACAGCTTTCATTTGATATCCATATTGTATAAACACATTCTAGGGGTGCCCGGGTCCACGTTTTGGCCTACATCCCGAGACCCGAGTCACCCAGGGGTACGAAAAATACTCAGTATCAAAGTACTCATAAAGAGATTCCATTTGATACCCATATTGTACAAACACATCCCAGGATTACCCAGGTCCACGTTTTGATCTCAAGACCCTAGCCAGAACGGGATAAAAGTATCGTTTGTCCGTTCCCTGGTTATAAGCTTCCTCTCCACCAATTTTCAGCCAAATTGGTTCATCCGTTCTTCAGTTCTGCGTAGTGTAACTAACACGAATTTCTTGTATATAGTATTTTTCTAAAAAAAATCATAACTCAAGAATGGCTAAACCGATTTCATGGCAATCTTTCTATCCGTTCTCGAGTTATGGAGTGACAATCAAAATTTACACTTCTTTTTATATATATAGATATATATATATATAGATATATATATATATAGATATATATATATATAGAAAAATATACTTCGAAATATACAAAAATTAGGACTTTTAATAAAAAAGTATTGAAATATTTACTATCGCCCCGAAAAATCGAAAAAAACTACCATAATTGTGCAGCTCTGATGTAATATAGTCCACTATAGTATTGCCGAGTTTGGGTATAAGAAAACAAAAACTACAATTCTTTTTTCAAATTCAAGCGGTGGACGGCTAAAACACATTCAAAAATGTCAAAATGGAGTAAGATCGAAGGATACGTTTTGACCTTGGTATCAATAATCCTCGTAGAAATACTGCGGATCCGGAAGCAGTTGTTCAGGCTACCCAGCTGAGGGCGACCCATGCAAGAAGGTGTCCTGGGCAGATATGCTATGGATCCCATTACCCATATTAATCGGTCTGGAGTTATTTTTATTTTTATTTTTTTCGAATATGTTTTGTACAGAAGTAAATTATTTACTATTTACTCTTTCGAACTATTGATACAAAGGTGTACTTGGACTGGTTACATAAATCTTGAGTGGGACGTTCCCATGAATGTTCTAAGTGCTGTTTCAGCATGCCTGTAGTATTTGGTGTTTTTATGGTTGAGCCTTTAACCATTTTATAACATTAACTACTCTTTTTTTCATATTAAATTGTTTTGGAAACAATTCTGTCGCTTTGATTTAATTGCTTTCTGCACATAATTAATAACAAAATAAGAAAAACATAAACATACAACTAAAAAAAAATATTTTAAATGTCAATTCCAAAGGTTAATGAGCGCAACTCACCGAACGTTGTTGGAGCGTTGAGCAGTTTAATGTGCACATTAATGGTCATTAGGAACGTAGTTAGAAGTGGTAACAATGAATCGTTTACGGTCACAAAAATTCAAACCAAATGCAGATATCAGCAATAACAACAACAAAAACAGCAAGGAAAATAGCAGTAGCAATGCCAGCATATCTCTACCATCTACCACCGGACTACTAAACAAGTTGACGAAACGTTACTCCACACTCAGCCATCGCATAGCGCTACGTCATAATGTTGGACGTAGAGGCACTTCGCCGCAAAAGATCGCTTCAGGCAGCTACGATATGACTGGGGCGCATTCGGATGATCATCGGCTAGAGATAGGTGCACCAGTGCTAATATCGACTACAACATTGGATGCTGATCGTTTCGATGTAAGTGAGGAACGTCTACGGCAAATCGGTGGTGGTATAGCGGTTCCCAGTACAATGGTGCGTACCATTAATATACATTCATCGCCACAGATGCCATCTTCAGGTAGTGAAACAGAGGTATATGCGGATGCACTCAGTACACCGCCAGTAGTGGACGATACAGCTGAACCAGCAGGTGAAGAAGAAGAGCAGTACCAACTAGCATTGGGAACACCAAAAAGATTATCCCTTTCGGATATACCCGAACATTTGAAAGATCGACCGTTCATGCGATTGCCTATATTTCCCGTACCAGAGACTAACACACGCATGTCATCCACCTTAAACAAAACTACCGCCCGTCTCATAGCTAAGCGTGTGGACGAATTGGTAAGGTCACCCATATTTCCCTTAACAGAGATTACCAATCCGCGCACATCACCCACTCTTGCCAAATCAACTAATAATATAGCCAAAAGCAATTTTGATTCTTATGCGCTGTCGTTACCTAAACCAAAAATGCCAACACCAACACCACCACCCAAAATGCGTAGACGCCAACACTCAAAGTCTGCACAAAATTTACATCACGCCGAAATGAAAACATTTCTTGATAAGACACCATCAATGCCTTTGAATAGAAACTTAACAACTGCCGACCTCGAGAACTGCCGCGATTTACCACGTTTGCCGGAGCTTTATGGCGTCAGCAAATGCAGCTTAGCACCCAGCGACTTTGAGGGGAATGATGCCGATAAGGAGAACTCATCTCCTTCGATAGAATTGTCGCCACCACAGTGCAAAAGCGATCCGAACACACCAATGTGTGCTGAGCAAAAGGTCAGCGGTTATCTTTCGCAGCAACAACAATTTAAGAGTGTGGATTCATTGGATATGCGTCTTACGAAAGCGAAGCGACGTAGCGTTGTGTTCTCCAGCAATTCTTCGATTAACCAACGTGGATCGAAGAATAGTCTTACTAGTCATGCGAACACTATTGAAGAATTTGATCTGAAATCTGTTAGTTGTCAAAGTTTAAATACACAAAATCTGTTTGTTTCAATTGACGAGCTTAAAGAGATTACGCGTCAGATCAACGAAGCCGAGGAGTTCAATCAAGAAATTGATTTAGAGTACTGCCAACATCGCGATAATCTAAAACCAAGTGAACGTCGTATTACGCTTTTGAAAAATAAGAATGCACGTCTCATTAGTTTCAACCATAACAAAGAGAAACTCAAAAAAGGTTGGCATGGTGTAAAGCACTGGATTGGCGAGGAGAGTACGAAGCTGAAGGAGGTGGTACAAAAGCAAGCGAATTTACAACGTGTAGCCTCCTCGAAGCTAAGTCTTTACAATTCTGAGTCACGACAGTCACCATCCGTCAATGGAAGCGTGTTATTGCGTTCCGGCAGCCGGGTGGGTCTGGCGGCTGTGCGCGATAGTGATACGAGCGGCGCTGATACAAGCCTGCGGCAGTCGTCAGGCGCAACGTCTGATGCAATAACTAGTCCGACATCTGCTTTGGATGTGAACACCACCGATTTGCTGGATAGCAGTGCTGATGGTGTTAATATGAGCGGCAGTACAGAACAGGAAGAAGATTTACAATCGTCGCTTACTCAACGGCCTCCAGATGACAGCTCTACAGTTGAAAAATGTATCAAGATTTTCGAGGTAAGTGGATATTCCCATGATGTATATTTAAGAATATAAAACAATGTAAATCAAATTTAATCGGTTTGTCAAACAACCACAGGATTTACTCAGATAGTTTATATATGTATCTAAGGACGTAACAAAGTCGATATAAGTAAGACCCAAAGTTTTTTAGTTCCTTGCCTCCTATTCCTTGAACGTGAGTTTCCAAGCTAATTTTGAGTGGTTTCCAAGTTAATTTAGTACTTCTGTCCGACCAAAAATATTAACTTTTATCATCTCTTTCACTTTTAGGGCCAAAATGGCTTCGAGGAATTACGACGTTATGTGAAACAAGGCGGTGACTTCGGCAAGGAACTTATAATGATACTACAAGAAAGGTAAGCGATCTCTCTTTTTGGTATTTTTCATAAACAAATCTAAACAAATCTGCCATACACAGGGTTGAGAGTGAGACATTATACTCGAAATCTCTCTCGAAAATGGCTAATAAATTGAACAAAGCCTGTCGTGAATTGCCTGGCAGTATAGCGGAGGCTTGGCGTGGTGTGGCTACCGAAATGGAGAATCGCAGCGACATCCATCGTCAATTGTCGGCATCGCTCACAGATGAAATTGTTAAGCCGCTCAGAAATATAATTGATGCGCATCACAAAACTCGAAAGTCGGTAAGTCAAATTAGAGTTCATGTTGTTTTAATGATTTTAAGCATGGACCCAAACTGTTGTTCCTTTTAATTTTTTAGTCCGAACGAACTACTATATCCGGACTTTTATTTTTTAAGGACAAAAGGAAAGTCCGGCTTATCCAAATGAAATGAATTTTTTTCATACAGCAGCCTTCTTGTTTCAACAGAACTGTATCAAATTTTAAGGCAATATCTCAAATGGATCAAATTTTATGGCGAAAAATCAAATGCAAGTGGCATTTAGAAGTCCAGTTCTATAAGAGTTGGTTACGGTTTTTCGATGACAAATTTTTAGTATTAGTAACCAAAATTTGAGAGTATCCCTACAGGTTTCAAATGCAGATATCTTGGTATGTTGATTGGTAAAAAATTAATTTCATTTGGATGACTTCCAGATAATTAAGTGTTTACTATACTCTCACTTTGTGTCCCAGAGGAGGATTTAGTATTTCGTTATTTACTTGTGAAGAGGACTAGTTCGGCTTTTCTGGGTTAATTTCGATACCTGAATTTCTAATAATGCACCATTCAATAGATAACGGAGACTTTAAGCGATTTTTGCCTACAAAATCATACAAATATCGTTTGATTTATGGAACTCCCGCTCAATAAGTAGTAAAAGGTGGTTGATAGTTGCAGTCCAGAAAACGAAGAGAGAAAGCGCGACTTACGTGCACCTCTATTTACCGTCCTATGGATATCTTATCCAATGAGCTACGTGATAATATTCTGTGGCGCACGTCGACCTTAAGACAATATGACTACGTTTTGCCTGCCATGGTCAAGGCATCTCAAACTTTTACAACAATAAATTTGCGAATAATTGTCAGGGATACCAATTGATAACATTTTGCCAAAGTGGTAAGTATGAAATTCTCTAGTTCAAGGAATTCGTTTGGTTCTTTAGCCTTCTTCTTCTTCATGCAGCGCTGAAGAAACTTCCCTTTGACTGATATTGATCCTTTATATTCCGGGAACTAACAGCATTAAGCTACTCCCCCAATGACCTCGGGAAAAATTTTGTATGACTAAGCCATTCAAACCAATCCTGCCTTTCGGTTCACCAGAGCCTCGCCTGCTAAAGATGGTTCATATTTTCACCAGGATTCGCCTCGCCTAGGAAAGGTTAACAATTATTTTGGAGAAGCTGTAAATTGCGCTTGGAATCCCTTTCATCTAACTTCCCTTTAATCTAACTTCCATAAATTCTGGAATTGGGCTCCCGATTAAGATTATAATGTCACTTTCCTGAAAATGAAAAAACTACGAAGTAAACTGATGGGGGCACAATCTGACCCTACCTATGATAGTTTATCATTATATTTAGGATCAAAGCTGGTATCAGAATACCTGTTCCTTTTTCAAACAAGATTATCAGATGTCTACTGCATACTTATACATTAATCTGGAAAATTTCCTGTATTATCCAACACTAAAATCATTATATTATGAACTAATTCATTTGTCTTCTTCCCACAGGTTGAAAGCAACGTCGACAAAGCAGCTCGTACTTTAGCCGAATGGCGAATTAGCGAAGCCAAAGCCAAAAAAACTTCACACACAGCAGCGCGTGAAAATGAGAAGCTACAAGATGCTATGTTGGATGTAAGAATACAAAAATCTCCGTCCATTGCCATGCTACATCAGGGACCCAACAAATTAGCAGCGGAAAAAGAAATTAAATCAGCTGAGAAAGATTGCGCCAAATTAGATAGTAAACGCAAAAAAGCCGAGGAAGCAGTTAAACGTGCCGATGTCGAATATTATACGCTCTGTGTACGTGCTGAGCGGGCACGTGTCGACTGGGAGATGGCGGTGTTACGTGGCTCCTCGCTCCTACAGAATATTGAAAATCAACGCTTGGTTAATATGAAAAATTTCATTGCAAATTATTCACGCCTAACGTCGAATATGAATCCAATATTGGATGGCTTAATACAACGTTTGCAACCCCAAGTCGATGCATGCAATGTATTGAAGGATATGCAAGTTGTAAAGAATATACGACGCAACTCTGAAGGTCCCAGTGAACAATTATTACCTGATTTCTATTGCGAACACACAACATTGGCTATGAATCGTGAGAGACGCAAGCATGCACTTATAAAGCTACTGCAGTTGGTTAAAGCCGATTTAGAGCGTGAGCGACGCTCAAGAAATGGGCTGAAGGGACTATCGCGATCTTTAAATAATCAGGAAAATCAAAATATCACCGACAAATTGTATCATGTAAGTAGATATGTAGTTGAAAATAGATTGAACTCTACTTCTGAAGTAGGTATTGATGAGAGACGGCGTGTTGATATTGTAACCTATTTTGGGAAATTCTGCTTATTTTGCACCTTCTATCGTTCGAGTCGCTGAACTGTCGAATAAATAACTCAAATATTCAGTAGAGTAATATTTCCTTTATTAAGACTA
The DNA here is from genome assembly GCF_040869045.1 of Eurosta solidaginis. Taxonomy (NCBI): domain Eukaryota; kingdom Metazoa; phylum Arthropoda; class Insecta; order Diptera; family Tephritidae; genus Eurosta; species Eurosta solidaginis. The sequence continues at coordinate 143,533,360 of NC_090322.1, forward strand.
ATTTGGGAGTAGTACAATAACAATACTCCCATACTTCGCTAAAGCGTGTTAAAATCAAACTGTTTGGTTATCGCTTGCACAGCGCTGCTTTTATACTCTCAGTTAGCCTCGTTCACCTATTTCTCCTAAAGTTTAGACTTTTCACGAACATGCCTTCTAGTACAGTTGTATCTCATACTTGGTTCTTTAGCTATATACATGTATATCAATTGTTTATGTTTTTCTTCTATGCTTGTGTATGTGTGAGTAACAGCTTCTGTTCTTAGCTGATGATAACGTGAAGTGTGATTGTTTCTCTTTCTGCTTTGCTCTTATCTGCTGACTGCATATGTGTATGTGAAAAAATCTCTGCGCTTCAATCTGCTGGTTATGTATGTGAAATATTCTTCGTTGCCTTCTAAATATGTGTGTAAATGGACTGTCATTGTGTTTATTTACAAACAGCATAGTGATGGTAGAAATGCTAATATTGCAGCTGTTCGGGACGTCGTCGTACTAGTGGGATAGTTCAAGTTCAGTAATTTTGTTCCGATTAGGCTTTGAACAAAGCTAGCGTTGGTAGCCATCATACAGGATTCCTAGTAACATGTTACATGCATCCTCCCTTGACTTACTTACTGGAGGAAAAATTAGCCCAATTTTGATCAATATTTTTAGCACCGCTCATTAAAATAAGAAATCATTCAAGTAAGGTAACAGTAAAGCCTTCCCAATCGAACTCGTATCCACATAGTCTTTAAGTAAGCATCAACCACCATATCTGTATCCTGCATGTAGACATACGTCAGGCAAGTATTATTGTAGTCTAAGATCATGCCCGTATTGAATTGGGAGAGATAGGTGAATGAAATGGTCCTCCCATTTGGTGTAAGTTATCGCGGAACAGTGGGAGTTGGCGTGACTTGTTAAGGAAAGGTCAAAATCGCTCAGTCGGTTAAGCGCCAATTACTGATGATGGTGAAGGTCACATCAATCAGTGAATAACCTTAATCTAAAATTAGAGTATGTCTCCAGTGGCGTTTCATAACGCGGACACACTCGGTTGAGCGGTACACTTTGAAGCGGTTTTTATTCTTGTATATTCTCTTCTTTCTGTAGCAATACGGATATTCCCCGAAGGTTTTTCGGAGTTCCATCAATTTATGGTTCTTTGATTGATACGGTACGTTCCGGAAAATAGCAACAATAAAGTACTAGCGCAACCATTTCGGGAACGGTTTGATATGATCAACGCCAAACCTTCTAGGTCATCCACCTCTCTCCTTCCTTGAAGAACTTTGGGTGACCAGAGGCTAGCCCGGTAAATAAACAGGATTCGCCATAGGTATGCCAGATTGACGATTCTGTTAAAAAAGATAGCGCTGGTAATTCCTTTAAATGGAATTCCGATACCTTTTCTCCCGACTGTACTTCCGTATCTTCCAAGATATGCTAAAACTCACCCTAACAATCGATGTTCTTACTTGAATGTAGACCAAGGGTCTTCATTAATTGAAAGTTATTGTCCTTTCACATACGCAATGAAATCACAATTGTGCTATGGAATTTAGACCCCTGATAACAACCATTTCCAGTCACCAGTTATTTATTCGGTTTTTTCACCAGCCACTTTAAAATAATTTCTATGAGAAAACAAAAATAGTGCTATTGCCTCGAAAAATCCGTTTCGAGTACGTAAATGGAAGCTTCATTAGATTTGTCGAATTTTTAAACTTAATTTAAACTTTATGCTGCCGATTTCTTGCCCAACTCAATAGACCATGTCGTTATTCGATTCACTATTATAGAGTTTTGGATTAAAAAGATTGATTTCGATCACAGATCGTAAAACACGATACGGGCTCCAGAAAAAAGGTTGGGCCGCAAATAGACGGCAAGCGTCTGTGCAATTGCGGAATCAAACGTCTAAGCCGTCAGCCAGTATTCTGTTATTTGTTCAATCCAGGCCGAGGTAAAGCTAAGCTGATTTTAAGATGAACATAACTATCCTCTGGATCGGATCAACCTAGTCAACCTGCAACTGGTATTTTTCTATTTTTCTTGATCAGTTAAAGTCACGCCAGTACTTACACATATACACTTAGCGACACCATACTCCACGCTCACGAAATTCACACCTAACGATAGCAGCACTACGCGACAATGTTTATCAAAAGAGGCAAACGGGTATCACTTAATGTCCATTCATCTTACCAGTGAATGCTGTTGATATGACAGAGATTTCTGCGGCACCAGCGGTCATAAGAACAAAGCAGCGAGCGCCGTGAGCGTAAGTTTCTCTTTAAAATTAGCTGATGTATTTGCATAATGTTGACAACTGTTTGCTGTTGAATTGACAATGAAATCAATTCCTTTAAACTGCCATTTTTATAGAACATTGTTAACCTCAGACCAACGGTTTTTCTTTTGTTAAAATGACTAAGCAGGTTTGTTCTATTGGCAGAAAAACTCGATTGAATTTACCATAACGCGATCAATTTTACAGAATATGTGTTAATTCAAAAACAACAAACCCGACCAAGTAGTTGATTAAGTTTTCACTTAATTTTTGCAACTATCCGAGCAATTTGAAAATATTTGCTTGATTGTGAATTGCTTCAAAGTATTGCTTAACACCTCCATTTTTTTTTTCAGATTCGATCAATGCTGACTTATTTGGAAGGAGCACGATTCAAACTGCATTCTGCACTTTTAGAATTGGATCACAAGCCCAGATCGTCGCATCCATTAGCACAGCATATTCAGGTAAGGCACTAACAAAGCCATCCTCTAAAAAACGTTCCAATGTTTCTTAATTCACTCATTTACTCTTACCCGCCAGGTCACACGCGATCGCACCGGCCTCCAACAAAGCATATTGAAGGTACCGCTCTGGCTGAAGAATAACGATCAATTAAACCAAGACGATAGTACATCCGTGCATGAGAATGAATACGAATCCATACAACAATCGAACAATTCATCCAATGCCAGCTGTACTGATCTTAGTAAGGATATACTTGTGCGTAAATTCAAACGCAGCAAGAGCAATATCGAAACGCTTGGCAATAAGACAGAAGTATGCATTGCTGGCATTGATAAATCAAAAACGATACCAGCAAATATTGATGATCCGTATAGTGATCGTGGACAAGCTGATGGTGGTTCCAATCAACAAGATTCTGATTTCGATGAATTTAGTTCACAAGATGATGACGATGATCAAACCGCAACAACCAGCTCGAGTCGCAAAGAGCATAAATCGATTATAGAGAAGAGCACACATACACAAACGGGGAATGGCACAGCAACGGCTATATCAACAGGAGCGCCAACAATCATGGCAGCAACAACGACAGTCTATCAAAATGCTGCAGAGTTACACAATGGCCAAACCAATGGTAATGTGAGTGGTAATGGAAGTGCTAATGGCACACCAGTGATTTTGAGCAGATGTAAGGCTCTGTATAGTTATACACCAAAATTGTACGATGAATTGGAGTTGACACCTGGCGATATTATCGAAGTGCATGCTAAGCAAGAGGATGGCTGGTGGCTTGGAGCATTGCGCAATCATGTGGGCATCTTTCCAGCAACTTATGTACAGGAATTTGCATGAAAGTTTTAAATTTTTAAAGCGTATCAAATGGCAGACAAACAGTCTATGATAAGAAAAGGGACAAGTTAAATGTCCGTAAATGGCAAATCAGCTAAATACTGTTGACTTGAGAAAAATATAAAATGATTGTATGCTTTCACTGCAAAATCATAAGTATTTCTTTTTTAGCTACAAATTGTCTTCCTTACGACTGCCAAAACGGGTTCCGATTTTTAACCCAAATTTTAAAAAAGCAATAAAAAGTGAGTTAATAGATACTTTCATCTTAATGATTAGCAACAGTTTATAAATTATGGAGGCCTTGAGAAATATTCATATATATCTGTAGATACATTGAGAAAAAAAAAAAGATGTTCAATATAAACACATTTAAATAACAACAAGTTTTTGCCATTTTTGGCGCTCACCTTAACAAAACTTGTCATTAATTTGTAATTAAAAATACAGAAATAACAAACATTAAATTATCTATTTATGTATTTTTGGGTTTGTTATTTTAAATTGTAGTTATAATTGTATCAATTATGTTTTGTTTACTTATGCTTAATTGAGTTTAAAACACTAAGGGGCGAATTATGTATAACGCAACGAGTCATTTTTTCTCCTGTGAACCGAAATTCCTATCATATATGGGTATTCATTCACGTCAGTGAGTGACAGTAAACTTTACGAAATGTTTGGTATTATGAAGTGGCGACAGTGAATGTAAGTAACTGCGACGCAAAGTGTCACGATGTCATACATAATCTGGCCCTTAAGTAAAAGCAGCAGATCGATCGAATGCTTTCGCAACTTTATCACGTAAAGCGAACATAAAAATGAGATCGAAAAAAGATGGCAAATGAAAAGTGCTTGAAGTCATTTATTTTGAACAAATGTTATAATCTATCATATTACTGTAAAGATCACATTAATGAAATACATTAATACTGTATTTTTTTTTTTTGAAAAATTAAAATTTTTTCTTTTGAATTAATTTAATGTAAAATGCCCATGTTTTTCACAAAACGATATAGAAATGTAGTAAGTATTTTGTTATGATATCAATATATTTTAGAACATGTGATTCGAAATATTTCAATACTTAGCACACGTATTCGTGGGGCCAAGACGAACAAAGAATATGAGATAAATTTTTTTGAGTTTCATACAACTTTTTGGAGAAAACGATGCTCAAAACTCTCATTTCAGCCGGTCAAAGGCAATCGTGTTTTTCATCGTTTTAGTATGACCACATGAAGCCTTCAAGGCTATCTCGCTCTCCGAACCTCTAGATCCATGAGGAACTTGGGGTCGCCGGGCCTCGGCTGTTAAAGAAACAGGACTCGCCACGGGTAGGTGAGGCTAACAATTTGGTTGGAGAAGCTATATATTGAGCTGGAAACCCGTTGAACGAATCTGGTATTTTAGTCGCCTCTTACGACAGCCATACCTGCCGTGGGTATATTCTAAGCCTCCTAACCCGCTGGGGGAGCTAATTGCCCCTATTACCGTTTACAACTCAACTCTGATTCAGTTGAAATTTCGCAATTTCATATTACAGATTACAGCTCAACATGTTAAAAAAAATGTCAGTTGAGTTGTCTAGTCTAACAATCTTTTGTGGCATTACCGTTTACAACCTTTTGTTGGTGTAGTTGTCAAAAACGTCAAAATCTTACAACTGATTACTAGCAGCTGTCTCATACAATTTTGCAGTTGTTTTGAAAAAATTTTACGTTTTAGAAGACGGTTCACCACCTAATTTTTAACAAAAATTTTCAAAGTTAGTATCAAAAGACACGTTTCGACCTCCGATTTAAGAATCCGAAAACACAAATTAAAAATTTAATTTTTGTCATATCATTTCGGTTCAAACTTTTATGTGGTTGTATTTTGCCAGATTTTTTGTACACACTAATGCCGAAAGGCGTTGGACCCACACAGGGTTATTTTTACAAATCGCGGCCGAAGACCGCCAACGCCGAAAGATGTTCTGTGCAAAAAAACTGTGGATCGGACCTCATATTTCGGACTCTCGGGCCATTTTGTGGGTTTTTGTAAATATTTTTCGACAGAAAAAAAATTTTTAATTTCGGCTTTCGAATCCTAAAAACGGAGATCGAAACGCGTCTTTTCATATTACGCTTGGGAAGGGTTAGATGGTGCACGGGCTCATAAAACGTTACCAAAAAAAAAAAAAAAAAGAATTTAAAGCCGGTAGTTAAACCTTTTTTAATCAAACAATAATCAACGATTTTGAACACATTTATAGAAAAAACAACGTTTAAACGAAGGATTACATTGAATAACTTTTTGACTTTATGGAGCGACATTCCGAAGTTGCACGAGGCTGGCCGTAGTTCGGATGCAGCCAAAATACATAGGTGAAATTTTCGCGGACGTGAGTCCCATTGATACTAATCACTACTCCTGGGAATCCTGTTTTAGAGTAAAATACAATTTTTGCTGTTTGGGTTTTAATCCACTTCGCGAAAATATGCTCCTCAATAATATCTAAAACCAGTCCAACACCAAAATCATTTCCACAGCATTTTTGCTGCTTTGCATTTTGCTGCCGGGAATCAGCAGGGAATCTGAGTGTGGCGCATAATTTTAAAATAGGGGTACAGCCTTCCCTCGAGAGCGTTTGCGGAAATGGTCCTTAATTTTGTTTAGTAATGAGCAAAATGCCTCCTATCAAATCTGCAAAATAACTTCATTTGAAGCTCATCATTTGTCACTTAAACATTTTCTTACTGGATGCTTGGTAGTTCCAAGGGATTGGAATGATCACGCGAATGTCATTCAACAACGTTTTCGCCGTTATAACATAAATTTCATATCATATAATATCTTGTAATAACAAAATCACTTTTGCAAATGCTCAAATTTCCGCCACAAATTGATCAGCTGTTGATTTATCTGTCAAAAAATCACTTTCTTAGGTTGGCAACACCAATTCAACTACAACTGAAATAAGTTGTAATTCGTAATACCAAACAGGAGTTGAGTTGTTTTAAATACAACCAAACTAAGTTTAGTTGTATACCGTAATAGGGGCAAATATCTCCTAAACAAGTTATTTGAAAGGAATTGTCTTCCTCTTAATCTTCTTCTTTTTCTTTACCCTAACCTTCCTTTCTATTTTCTTCTCGCTTTAGTTTTCGTCGTTCCCTCCTAGTTTTCCCCCTCTTCCATTATCCTTTCTTCCTATACTGTTTTCTTTTCCCTTTCAATTTTTATACTCAGTTGAGCAGAGCTCACAGAGTATATCAACTTTGATTGGATAACTGTTGGTTGTACAGGTATAAAGGAATCGAGATAGATATAGACTTCCACATATCAAAATCATCAGGATCAAAAAAAAATTTGATCGAGCCATGTCCGTCCTCGCGTCCGTCCGTTAACACGATAACTTGAGTAAATTTTGAGGTATCTTAATGAAATTTGGTATGTAGGTTCCTGAGCACTCATCTCAGATTGCTATTTAAAATGAACGATATCGGACTATAACCACGCCCACTTTTTCGATATCGAAAATTTCCAAAAACCGAAATGGTGCGATAATTCATTACCAAATTGGTAATATAATAAAATTTTGGACAACGGGCGTGGCACCGGCCGCCTTTAAAAGAAGGTAATTTAAAACTTATGCAAGCTGTAATTTGGCAGTCGTTGAAGATATCAAGATGAAATTTGACAGGAACGTTACTCCTATTACTATATGTATGCTTAATAAAAATTAGCAAAATCGTAGAACGACCACGCCCACTTTTGAAAAATAAATTTTTTTAAGTCAAATTTTAACAAAAAATTTAATATCTTTACAGGATACAAGTAAATTATGTCAACATTCAACTCCAGTAATGATATGGTGCAACAAAATACAAAAACAAAAGAAAATTTCAAAATGGGCATGGCTCCGCCCTTTTTCATTTAATTTGTCTAGAATACTTTTAATGCCATAAGTCGAACAAAAATTTACCAATCCTTGGGAAATTTGGCAGGGGCTTAGATTCTAGGACGATAACTGTTTTCTGCGAAAAAGGGTGAAATCGGTTGAAGCCACGCCCAGTTTTTATACACAGTCGACCGTCTGTCCTTCCGCTCGGCCGTTAACAGGATAACTTGAGCAAAAATCGATATAATTTTACTTAACTCAGTTCACGCACTTATCTGAACTCACTTTATATTGGTATAATAGATGGTCGAAATCCCACTATGACCGCGCCCACTTTTTCGATATCGAAAATTACGAAAAATGAAAAAAATGCCATAGTTCTATACCAAATACGAAAAAAGGGATGAAACATGGTAATTGGACTGGTTAATTGACGCAAAATATATGTAACTTTAGAAAAAAACTTTGTAAAATGGGTGTGACACCTACCATATTAAGTACAAGAAAATGAAGAAGTTCTGCAGGGCGAAATAAAAAACCCTTGAAATCTTGGCAGGAATACTGTTCGTGGTATTACATATATAAATAAATTAGCGGTATCCAACAGACGATGTACTGGATCACCCTGGTCCACATTTTGGTCGATATCTGGAAAACGCCTTCACATATATAACTACCACCACTCCCTTTTAAAACCCTCATTAATACCTTAAGTTTGATACCAATATCGTACAAACACATTCAAGAGTCACCGCTGGTCCACCTTTATGGCGATATCTCGAAACGGCGTCCACCTATGGAACTAAGGATTACTCCCTTTTAAAATACTCATTTAACACCTTTCATTTGATACCCATATCGCACAAACAAATTCTAGGATCAGCACTGGTCCACCTTTATGGCGATATCTTGAAAAGGCGCCCACCTATAGAACTAAGGCCCACGCCCTTTTAAAATACTCATTCACACCTTTCATTTGATACCCATATCGTACAAACAAATTCTAGGGTCAACCCTGGTCCACCTTTATGGCGATATCTCGAAACGGCGTCCACTTATGGAACTAAGGATCACTCCCTTTTAAAATACTCATTAACACCTTTCATTTGATACCCATATCGTACAAACAAATTCCAGGGTCACCCCTGGTCCACCCTTATGGCGATATCTCGAAACGGCGTCCACCTATGGAACTAAGGATCACTCCCTTTTAAAATACTCATTTAATACCTTTCATTTGATACACATTTCATAAAAACACATTCCAGGGTTACCCTCGGTTCATTTTCCTGCATGGTTATTTTCCCTTATGTTGTCACCATAGCTCTCAACTGAGTATGTAATGTTCGGTTACACCCGAACTTAACCTTCCTTACTTGTTTTTTTCGGTTTCTTTCCACTTCCTTTTTATTTGTTTTATTAATTTACTTATATTTTTTGCCCATTTCTTTCCCTCTCCTCTTTACACTTTCACTTTCGCCCTCTTTCTCCCTTTTGTTTCTTTCACTCCATTTAGCTATCCCACTTTTTTACTTGCCTCTTCCTCCTTCCCCTTCTCTTACTTCTAATATCGTTCCCGTCGCTTTGGACCTTCACACCGACTCATGAAGAGAGCAATGTCAGATTAAACATTAAAAGCTCCTATCAGCAGTATTCATCCGTTGGTTTAAGTCAGGCAATCACTATCATGACTTCAATCCTACAAGTGGCATTAAGGGCTTCAATAAGAGCGTCCGTCTTAGTGTAGTGCAGCTCCCAGTGATCAATCATTGATAACCTCAACTCTTTGGCAAACTCAACTACTACGCTTTTGATCGGAAGTTTACTCCACCATACCACATATTCAGAACTGATTACACAGGTCAACAAAAAAAAATTTTTTTTGTACTTGGGTTTTGCCCTATATATTCGGATTCTATGTTCAATTCTATAAAAAAATGCAATTACCAATCAAATACATTTGGTTTTGTAGAAGTTATAGCGATTTGAAATTTTGCATTTTTGCACCAGGCTAATGTTGGTCCTTTCGCGCTATTTCGGTCGATAGAGGGCGGCGGGTAGCTACCTGATGCAGCGATGCATCGATAAAAGATCTACTTAAAGCACAACAAACTCATCTTAAAAAAAGCCAAACAAATGTGGCTGAGAAACAGTAAAAAGGTCCCAGATACACATGATTTTAGGTAGATTTGGCAATTCGTTAAGTACATATTAAGAAACTCATCGAAACTTTTACTGACGGATTGGCAGGCCTAGCAATAGAGCATGCCAGCTACCTGATAGCGTTTTTGTAAGTAAAATTTTTTTAAGAAGTTGTAGTTTCTTAGGTCACTGGTTTTGGGCGACACTATGTTTTTGCATATCACAGAGGAATGATGCCTTCGAAAAGTTGTAAACGAGCGGCTAATTCGTTCTGCTATATATGTGGCGAATGTATTAAAAGAAGACAAAAAAAGTTTGATTTAACTAAAAATACAAGGATTTGCGAGACCTACCTAGCCTATTTCGGTCTACCTGTTAAAAACCAGGACAAAAAATGGGCTCCACATGTTTCATGTAACTCTTGCTGAAGCATTCTGGAGCGTAATACTGTTTTCACACAGCAACTTAATGATCTCACTTCACTTTCTAATGTAATGGGAAATTTTTTGCTTTCACACAGAAGTAACTGCTCGATTAGTATGAAGGATGAAATGTCAAGTGAATAAAATGACAATGCTATATTACAGACAATCATGGCGGAACGATACAAGGTGGCAGCATGGTGACATACCTACAAACAAAAAAAATTCCATGTACTTGTAAATTCGATGGACAAATGTCAAAATCGTACTACGCCGGTAGTTGATGTATCAAATCAAATAAAAAAGGTTATAATCAGCTGTTCGATGCGGCCACCTTGTATCGTTCCGACATGCAGACAATGACATTTACTTTGACAAATGACATTTTTAAGCACTGAACACACCAAAAACTAAGAAGCGGAACGCTGCCAACAGAGTTGCATTGTGCTTTTGACTTCATTAGGCATTCGATTAGATACTAATGAAATAATTATAGATTCGAATTTTGTAGGGAAGATTGAGCTCAATAAGCGTCTTAATGTAGAAAACTGCCTTTATTATTCAATAAGCCGTCTGTGTGAAAACAGTATAGTTTATTTTCTTTTTTTGATTGTACTGTTTCATATATATATACATATATCTGCATATATATAATTGCATAATAACTGCCATGAAGTTCGCAGTGCCGAGGATTTGGAGGGAACCGAGTAATCATGACACTGATTGCTATTTTTGTGTAGTGAAACCACTGAAAGGGAAACGCTTAAGGAAAACAATATATCCGGAACTACCATCGACATCCGCTCCAGTACCACATTCGGAACAAAATCCTGTGCCTGATCCACCTGTGTTGGAAAAGCAACTATTCCCTCAAGGCAGCTTTCAAACACCGAGTTCATCTGCATCCGTACATTCCGAATTTGTTCCTCAATTTGAACCAGGAATACCACATCTCAACAACTCTGAAGATCTCAATGACTTAATAAGAGACTTAAATCTATTAAAAGACAAAGCAGAGTTGTTAGCATCGCGGTTTAAACAACGAAATTTACTTATTTCTGATGTTGGAATATCTCGGCAAAGAAAGCGTCATGAAGAATTTTCTTGTTTCTACAGTAAGGAAGATGGACTCTGTTTTTGCTATGACGTGAAAGGTTTATTTGAAGAAATTGGTATTCCTTGTAATACAAATGAATGGCGCCTCTTTATCGACAGCTCAAAAAAAAGTCTAAAAGCAGTTCTAGTACATAGTGGGAACAAATTTCCATCTATTCCACTGGCACATTCCATACATCTCAAAGAAAATTATGACAGTATTAATATGCTATTAACTGCAATCAAATATACGGAATACAAGTGGGAAGTTATTGGATACTTCAAGATGGTTTGTTTTTTTTTACTGGATTGCAAGGTGGATATACCAAACACTCCTGTTATCTTTGCCTATGGGATAGCAGAAATGATCCCGCCCACTATCGCCAAAAACATTGGCCTGAACGTACTGAGTATGTAGTGGGAAGATTTAATATTTAACATGAAGCAATTGTCGATCCTAAAAATATATTGATGCCGCCATTGCATATTAAATTGGGCCTTATTAAATAATTTGTGAAGGCTCTTAATATTGAGTCTAAAGCTTTCAAATATTTGCAGACTTTTTTTTCCAAAGCTGTCAGAGGCGAAAATTAAAGCTGGAGTCTTTGTTGGCCCTCAAATAAAAAAAATTATGAACTTCGATATTTTCCCGGACCTACCTTGCAATGAGGAGAAACTAGCGTGGAACAGTTTTAAGGCAGTAGTTCATCGCTTTCTTGGAAATCATAGGGATGAAAATTATGACGAGCTGATAACTGGCATGATTACGAATTTTTCCGCCATCGGATGTAGAATGTCGCTAAAGATGCACGTGTTACATTCATATCTGGATAAATTCAAAGATAATATGGGAGCTTATTCAGAAGAACACGGGGAGCGATTCCATCAAGATATAATGGAATTTTAGAAACGCTACCAAGGCCAGTATACGGAAAGCATGATGGGGGACTATATTTGGACGTTCATAAGGGAAAATGTTACCGAATATGGCAGGTAAAAGCATTTTTAAACATTTAAACTGTATTCTAAAACTAAATTTATAAGAATAAATCTTAAATTGATTTTTACTATACTAGAATAAATCAAATCTATGTCAAATTTTGATGAATTTTCATGTTTTTCGTTTTTCTCATTTTTTTCGAACAAAACCAAATCAAAAACTTTTTTATGTTCATATTCTTATTTCTGGGTGCAAAAGCAATAAAAAAATATACGCACGACCCATGTACAAAAATGTTGTTGACCAGTGTTATGGGTTTTATCATACCGTTGTTAAACCAAAGAATCGCTTTAGGAGGTAGACTCCACGTTCAAACAAAATGTTTCATGACCGAAAATAGGAATGGCGAGATTCAGACTGGCAAGCGGAAGGGAGTCCGATCATCTACTTAGCCAACAAAAACGGTAGCGCATATTGAGGAAGGGAGGGGAGCAATATTGATGCTCGATCCAGTTATATGAAAACCTTCGCCCCTTACGCCTATTATCTCCTTTTTATTGTTCGTCATGATAACTATATTGAAATGAATTTGTTTGTACTTGTGCCTACATTGTTTTTGTTTTTATCCCTCATTGAAGTAAACCTGACTTGTAAATCGAATCCAGAATCTCTGCTTAGCATCTTTACCAATTGTCCCATAGCGGCTTCAGAAATCTCTATATGGGGTTGCTAAAAATTCATTCTACCCAGTCCCGGTAGCAATTTTTTTTCTTCATTCCGGTTTTTCGCTTCTTCAAAGATCGTGATCAATTGCCAGGTACGCATAACTACAAAAGCGAATACTTCTGACTTATTCGCGTGGGTGTATGCGTGTAAAAATGTGTTCCTTCCTCTAACACATTAAGACGGGCATTGCATAGTTATAGGCTGCTAACTGTAACTTGTGTATAGGTGTAGTAATCAGCTCGCGTGTGTGGACTTCCGCTTAAGCATAGAAGTTGCAGTTGAAACTTTTAACATTGCCTAAAAGTATGCAATTTTGGGTTCAATGAGTTAGAAGAAACAACAAAATTTCACACACATTTACACACGTATCAGAGCCAAATATCCGCTCCTGTTGTTCTGCTAGCCTGGTGGACTGATCACGGTGATCGTGGTAGATGCGAAAAATTTACGCGACGCTTTTTTTCCGTCTGTGGGCAGGCGATCGAGCATCTCTATTGACGAGTGAGTGGACGGCCGTATAATCTCTTGCTAGCCTGTCTGAAAACTCCACTCTGCAAATATTTTGAATGCATTTCAGTCAAGAAAAGTTCAGAATATGGCGTTCGGAGTCGACATAAAAATTGCAGCTCCAGAATGATGTATTAAATCTAATTAAAAACCAGCGGTTATGTGACCACAAGTAATCTTAAGCCTTCCGTTTGTCTTGGCAGTGTACCAAGTCGTTAGGAGACGGCTTGGCAATGGGTGTGATGTATAGGTATGCCATTTAAATATAAGGTCCGTAGCTACGTCTAAAACTATCTAGACTGCTGACGGGTTGATGAAGAAGATACATATATAGCGTAGGAATGTAGCACATGGAATAATTGATTTAAAATCCATAGCTTTATTTTAGCTAGTGATCTTTCGAAAAATGGTGTCTTTCTGGTAGCTATAAAGATACTCCCCGAAGATTTTATGGATCGTTGTTAATGTGGACCGTCGGTTGCCGGATGTGAATTCGATACATTCCGGTAACAAGCAGCATTACTGTACAAGACCGACTATCTTGGAAACCATATAATACGACCGCGCTAAACTTTCTATATCATACCACCCCCACTTAATTAGTTCCATGAGTAGCTTGGTTCGTCAGAGTCTCGCCTGCTAAATGTGTGTATATTACATTCATTTTTACTGCAGGATTCGCCTCAGTTAGGTGAGGTTGACTATTGGCTTGCTCTTAAAAGTTTGTCATCTTTCAGTCTGCTAAATGTAAGCGAGCTTTTTCCTTCTAACACGTACTTCTTGCTTAAAGACCGGGTTTTCAGTGCGAGTTTAAACTCCAGTCAAAGTTGACTATAGTTTAACCCTGCAACTTCGGCCGCTTAAGCTGAGGCGAACAGCAAAATTTGATGTTATCCAACAAAGTGGCAACTTTAACTGGAGCTTAAACTCGCACTGAAATACCCGGCATAAGTTGGACAATGGATATGTTGTTGATGCTTTAAGCTCTAATTTGGGTTCAGCTCTGCTATTTTATAATACATGAGAGGTACTCCACTGCAATAATTTAGCGAATAATCAAACTTATACCAAGTTTTTTCTTAGAAGATAAATAAAATTTTTAATAAATATATTTTTAACGAATAAGATTTAATACGTTGTGCAAAGTTTATGTGCATGTATTTGTGTATATATGTATGCATGCATGCACAACTTTACTCAAAAGTAAAACAACAAAATCTTTGTAATTTAACTATTTTTATCAACTTTGCAAATTAACAATTTATCTAATTTTATGCCATCCAGCTTCCATTGTCAGAGAGTTACACTTCATTGGAGTTCTCTAAACTGCGCAATTTCTGATACATATTTATATAGTGAGCCTGCAGCTGCTTTTGATAGCTCAACACCTTTTCACGCTCCTCACACCATTGCCGTTTCTCCAACTCAAAATTGACACGCACATCATCTAATTGCTTTCGTAATTTGGAAATCTCCTCAGCATAGCCGGCAGACTCCTCGATCAGCGTATCCAATGTTGATTCTTCCAATTTATGTGCATTCGAATGTGTGTGCTGCAGGGCCTTATGCTGATTGTTGTTGTGATTATGATTAACAGCAATATCGGGTAGATTTTGTGAACCATAAACAAAATTTTGTATATCAGCAGACATTTTGGCTAAACGTTTTTCAGCGCAAAGTTTAAGCGCCGATTCGCGTTCGTTTTCACTTTCATCGGTGTCGTCGAGGGGTGGCGCGATTTTCAAGCAATTCATAATTAATTCTAAGTTTGTATCATCGATGACCTTTTCCTTTGGTGGTGCTACTGCAATTGAATCGGGTTTATGCGCCTGTCGATGTGTACGACTGCAAATGTCGGTGAGATTGTCCAATTGCTGCTTGAGACGTATGAAACGGCCGGAGGGTTCCTCACCGTATTCTTGAAAAATAGCCAAATCAGATAGCTCTTTGCGCAATTTGGCCAACTCATTGGTGAGTGCGAGTATTACTTGGTCTTTCAATATAATGATTTTATTTAATTGTTTCAATTCAATTTCAGATTCTTTGTCGCTGCGTGCTTGTTGTTGTTCGACTTGTTTTTGTTGTTTGGTCATTTTCTCATTCTCTTGCAAACTTTCATAGATTTGTGTCTCCGCGTTGGTGTTTTCGTGGCGCAGATGAACGATGGCGTGTTCCTTGAGCGTGATTTCAACCTAGAAAAGTTACATAAATAAATACATAGAAAAATTGTAAGAAGACATGCTAGAACGTATTGGATTTGAGATGGCTTACGTTAGCCTCTTTGAGCTGCGATTTGAGGAGCGCGAGTTCTCCATTGCGCTCGCAGACCTTCCATTCGCTTTCCTCCAATTGCGACTTTATGCCGGCTATGGTGATCTCTGATTCACGCAGTTGCTCTTCAATGTAGGCGAAACTGTCTTTAAGATTACGTTCTGAGTTCTTCAGGCTGCTGTTGGTACTCCTGAAATGCATAAACAAATGTTTAGGCTTAATATTGTAGCGAATGTTGACATCACTAGGCTGTTAGTAAATAATCACGCAACAACAAAAACATGAAGCAGCCACTTATGAACATGTATACATTAAAGATAACAACACATATGTACAAGGCAACGAAGAGATATCTCACACACAGATGCAGTCATCAGCCGAAGTTCTTACTCACACATATACACGCATATAACTAATTTACCAAGCAGGAGATACAACAGTTCTAGAAAGTGAAACGTGTAGACCTTTGGAGAAATATGCGGACGAGGCATCAGAGAGTATAAAAGCAGCGCAAGCTGAATAATAACTTATCAGTTTGATTTAAACGCGCTATTGGTTGTGAAGTATAATTTTGAAGTACTACTCCCAAAGTAATCTAAATAAAGACCAGTTTGCAATACTGAATATTGGAGTGATTTATTCAACAGTTTAGCGATTTGAACGTTAGCAGAAGGTGCATAAATATCAGAAATCCCCAGAATTCGTTACAGTATATACGATTTAGAAAAAACGGGATCGGCAGTGGGGATCGGGAATAGCAGTGAGAAGGGAAGTTGGAGTGGTATTGATATTTGGGAGTAGGACTCAGTCTACCATCCCCTATATGATCATAAGTTTAACCCAACTACAGCCTCTAAAAGCCCCCAATAGGATCTTAGTGAAATATCGACCAACATCTGCTGACTGTTCCTCGGATGGCTGAAGGAGGGGGTGCTAGAACTAATTACATACCCAGTAATAAAAATAAATAAATTGCCCTTGGAAAGTTCATTCCTGCTAATAGTTACGCCTTCACCGGCACTCAAACATAATTAAGCACGAACATAAATTTTCAGAGTAGTTAAGAAGAAGTTAGTTAGGCTATCCATAGCCTTTAGTCGTGATAAATACAATTCAATCTTCAGAGAAACGAATCATATTCTGAAGAGAAGTTCGTCATGATTGCCTTTAACAAATATACCCTAAGTTTACTTTGGAGCAGGGAATAACCATTCGCTGGACCCACATAGCTCCATTCTGGTTGAAATATTGAGATAATGACTGCAGCAAATCATCCTGAACATCATCAGAGCTAGCAGCGGCGATTTACAGAGCACATGGCGATCGGCTTTCGCAGTTTGGAAAGCTGACTTCCCAAGCGATTTATTATTAAAATTTGAACTATAGAAGTCATCTTGTTACAAGAATGCTACAGACGAATTCGATAAATATGGTTCCCTCAGAAATATGAGCAACCAGATTCCGTAAAGCCATCTTTAAAGACTTCCCTGCTGGTGGGCATGTTGATGAGCACATATGGACTGTAATATCTCGCTCTAGCGAAGATTTTGAAACAAGTATATTCGCCCTTATCTACATAAGGAAATCGACCAAATTTCGACTAACTACTTTTTTGAAACATCAGTTGAAGATTCTTACACAACCTTGATAGAGCCAGTGATGTTACTTTCTTCGCCACCAGGTCAACAGGTGAAACAAGCAGCCGCCGGGGTTGTTTTCAGGGCTCCCGTAATGCTAAGTATTAATAGCTTTCATATTCCTCTAGTTTTTGAAGTAAGTTTTTTTCGTGTAGATGCGCACCAAACAAGGTCTCCATGGTAACGAATAGGCTTTACAATCGCCGTAAGTACCTATTGAGATGGAGAGAGAGAGAGAGAGAGATAGACCTCACGCACATCCCAACATACTTTTACGTGAAAAAAGTGCCGTCGAGGATTTCTTATTTCGGTTCACCACGTTGAGCTTCGACGACAACTTATTTTCAATAATGATTCCTAGATATTTTGTGCAAGGTTTCACTTGCGGGATCACTCCTGTAGCTTATGCCTAGTCCAATTCGAGACTTGTACTTCTTAGTAAACGAGCTCACAATAAATTCTAGTGACAGTATACATCTTCTTGCACTATCACTATGTATGTGAAAAAAATGGTTGAGTCGTTGCACTTACCTAAGTGATTCATTTTCATTCTTCAAATCGGCCAACTGCTCCTTGAGTTTATTTGATGATTCAGTTTGTCGCATTTTGTGTTGTTTGAATTGAAATTGTTGCATAGCCAAAATTTGTTCCATTTTCTTAATTTTCAGCAAATATTCACGTTGTTGAGCCTCATAGAAAGTCTTTAAGCGCTTCGTCTCTTGTTCCCAGAAGTTCTCTTTGTCCTAAAAAACACGTTCAAAACAAAAAAATACAAATAATGAGAGTTCATTATTACTAAATATGTTCATTTAATAAGTGCACAATGGATTAAACCTTTTGTACTCTGAATATTACTTTCTCATTGTGTTCCATTGTTTGACGCAAATAGGAGAGTTCCGAATCGCGATCCTTTAATGCCGCCTCCAAATCTGAAATGCCCGAGTCGGATGGCGAAGGTGTCATGTCGCACTGTTCATTTAGCATATACTTGGTACTAGCAAAACCGTTAATAATCGAATTACCACTTCCACCAGCCGTACTGCCTACGCTGCCAATGCAACCGAAACCAATGTTTGCGCCACTAAATCCATGGTTGTTTATGACGTTTGCATTATTGGGGATATTGTTGTTGCAACTGCCAGTCGATTTTCTATGAATGACGATAAAATTAGTTAAATGCATTTGAAAGTTTCTAACGGTTGTTGCTTTTTTGTTATGTCTTCATTTAAAAAATATAAATATTTCCTTGACTTACATTGTGCTACTTTGACTGTTCGCATCCGAATCCGGCGTTTGCCGTATTGATTCCATACTATCGTTGATTTTCAACGATCTGGAACCACGACGACGCGCCATGAGGCTATTGCAATAATTGTTGCTTGAATAAGCGCCAACTGCAGTGCCACAAGCCATAACACCAGTGCTAACGCCAACGCCAACGCCGCCATGGCGTAAATCGGACGTGCCTATAACGAAGAATAATAAGCAATTCAAATAAAGCTCTTCATGCATATGTGTGTATGTATGTATGTAATATAGAGGGTCTATTTTAGTATAAAATAAGTAAGGAAGGCTAAGTTCGGGTGTAACTGAACATTACCTACTCAGCCGCCAAATTGCAGCTTGCAAAACTTTTAAATTACCTTCTTTTAAAAGTAGGCGGTGCCCCGCCCATTGCCTAAAATTTTACTAATTTTCTATTCTGCGTCATAAGGTCAACCCACCTACCAAGTTTCATCGCTTTATCCGCCTTTGGTAATGAATTATCGCAATTTTTTGGTTTTTCGAAATTTTCGATATCGAAAAAGTGGGCGTGGTTATAGTCCGAGTTCGTTCATTTTAAATAGCGATCTGAGATGAGTGCCCAGGAACCTACATACCAAATTTCATTAAGATACCTCAAAATTTACTCAAGTTATCGTGTTCGCGGACAGACGGACTGACGGACATGGCTAAATGAATGTCTTTTTTCGCCTAGATCATTTTGATATATAGAAGTCTATATTTATCTCGATTAGTTTATGCCATTACGGGGTACCGTTATGCGAACAAGATTAATATACTCTGAGAGCTGTGCTCAGCTGAGTATAATTATAGGGTAAGTTATCATTATTGCAATATGAATTTCGAAACGCGTGGCTCAGTAATGAAGGCACATACAGTTATTTATAATATCTAAGTTGTTTGCAAGTAATTAATTAAAGTTTCCACAGATTTGGAATTTACTTGAAACACATACATACAATACATACTTGACCTTCCGCAATCTGCACAGTATATCGCAAACCCTACTCCGTTCACTACCTTGGAACCGTCGGTATATTCGTGTATCGCCTCTTCCCCCATTGGGCACCTTTACGCCAACCATCCACCTCTAACAACCCCTTCGAAGCGCAGATACAGGATCAGGTAGTCTGTTCGTAATTGATGACGCTATACTACTACGACCGTATGGTCTGCGCTCAAGTTGGCCCGAGGCTTTGAGCCTGTTGTTGTTGTTGTTGTAGCGATTAGGTTACTCCCCGAAGGCTTTGGGGAGTGTTATCGATGTGATGGTCCTTTGTCGGATACAGATCCGATACGCTCCGGTAACACAGCACCATTAAGGTGCTGGCCCGACCATCTCGGGAACGATTTATATGGCCACATTAAACCTTCAGGCCATCCCTCCCTCCCCACCCCCAAGTTCCATGAGGAGCTTGGGGTCGCCAGAGCGTCGTCTGTTAGTGAAACGGGATTCGCCGCTCGAAGGTGAGGCTGACAATTGGGTTGGAGAAGCTATATATTGCGCTACACAACCCCTTGAATCCCAGGCTTTGAGCCACGTTGCAATTGTTAACGCTGTAAATACGCAATGTGTGTGTGAGAGAGAGAGAGAGAGGGAGAGAAAGGCGATGAGCCCCACGTACACCCCAGCAATTTTTTACTTGCATACAGTCCCGTAGAGGCCTTATTCACTCTGTCCTCCACGTTGAGCTTCCACGACAACTTAGTGTCTAGAGTCATTCCTAGATATTGTGTGCGAGGATTCTACTGCAGGGTCACCGCTCCTAGCTTTGGCGTGGTCCAATTACCGGGCCATAATATTATTATTATATCGTTGGCCCCCTTGAACCCGGAAGGTCAACCAAGTTTGTTGTTTTGAAAAGAAGCTCGCAAATGAACCAACCGTATTAATCCTAGCGAATGCTGAAAAGTTTCAGTTTTACATGGGTATTGGAAAGGTAAGTTCTCGTTTGAAGCGACGGCATATTCTTCCCCCTTCAAAAAAAATCCCTCTAATATGTTCGATAAAGTTAAATTTCTCAGAACAAATTAGAAGAGACAAGTTGTCTGTGTTAAATATAGTTTTGACCTTTCCTTTTTATGTTCAAAATAATCTGGCCTGTGACGGTTGACAGTTTACTGGTAAAGCTGCGAAGAATTTTAGAAAACATATTTTTAAATTAATTGTGATGCAATATTAGATTTTAAAACCTAAACAATTCTCCTGTTTCCTCAGATGGTGCCACTGCAAATACCAAACCTTGAAACTAAGGCATACAAAAGCCAACCCATCACCCAATAATAAGTATATACATATGTACATTCATATAAAGTTTTTTGTCATTAATCACTTACTGCCAAAACGCATATTGTTCGAGCTCTGGACAGCAGCCAAGGATGGCGTTGAACCGTAACGATCGCCCACAACATTCGCCACTGTTGTCGCCGCAACATTAATATCGCCAGCTACATAACGACCATTATTATTCTGTATGCTATAGTCCGGTTCAAAGGGGATTGGCTTAAAGGCGATGGGTCTTAAAAGATTCTCATACGACGTCATCACAGACATTGTAGGTGTTGTTGTTGTTGCAGCTTTAGTTGTTGTAGCTGCTTCGATAGCTGCTGTTACCTTTGGCTATTGAGATAAAAGAAAACAAATAATAAAAGCTATTAGCGTATATTGAAACAGATGAATGACTAAGCATAATGTATAAATGCAGAGAAATAAAGTTGAGAAAAGTAATCGAGTCGATTGAGCCATAGATCGATCGACTCAACAACCGGCTGGGAACAACCTATGTAAGCGCACATATATATATATATATGTATACGTACTAAGTTGTTAGAGATGTTGCGAATTTTTTCAAGGTATTGTAGTGGGCTTTGCTTAAATTATAACAGAGGAAACCGAAAGGAAGAAGGAAGAGGAATCGGAAAGAAATCAATGTCAAAACCTGCCAAAATAGAAGTAACAAAGACTTAAGAGATCCTTATTGCCAGTTTTTTGATGCAGAGGATTATTCATCAGTTGTCGTGCTGTGTGTTTGGCTAATGAAAGAAGACTTCTAGCTCATATCCTGGCCCAAGTTGTATCAAACATGACATATATTTAAAAAAGCTCGCCAGCAAACCGACACACCACGACGACCGCCATACGTTTCTCGCCACAAACGGACATTGCTGTTTACCGCAGGAGATTGGTTGGTGATTGGCGAAGATGGCGGGATCTCCTTTCTTATTGATTCGATAGAGCAAACTTAAGTTTGAGATGGCATACCCCGGAAATTTCGGTGGTTTGGGAAGATCTCTGAGTACATATCTGCCATGAAAAGCTTCGCAACTAAAATGTATAAGCTTTCCAAATGCAGTTTGCAGTCGGGATAAAACATATAGGTCTCCGTCTCTCCAACTATTAGGAAAAACTAAAAATATCAAGACGCAAATTTGGAGAGAAGTTAGCACTACTTAGATCTCCCCAGAAGTATATCGCGCCAAGCATTTATTTACCTATTTCGTTCCTATCTCTTTCATTACCTCTCAATTTCCGACTCTCCCAAAACCTTCTACCTCTCAATCTGCCTCTGTTAGCCCTCTTGCCTTCCGCTGCAGTTTTCTCTCTCTATCCCTAAACAAATTTATTCCACATATCAACCTTTACCAGATTTCAAGCAAACCGCACTATAATCCCTGAAGCAAAAGTATCCCAAATATTACCTAGGTATTTTTATTTTATTATTATACTAGCAGAACCGGCAGGGGTTGTTCTGCCCTAAATTTGGCTTATCTGCATATATTTTAATAAGCTTTTTCCGTCTAACTCTGCCCTACCCCTCTACACTTTTTCCTAATCTTTTTATTCACTCCTCCCTCCGTCCTTTTCGCTTCATCTCCATCTTCGTCTCATTCTATGTCTTTCTCAGTCTCCTTTCTCTTCTCTAAAGTTTTTCTCCTTCTTATTCATCTCTTATTGCCAGTCCCAGAGGGTGGTATGTATTTTGTTCCAGTCCCATTCCGAGTCTCAGTCCCAGTCCCACTCCGAGTCTCAGTCTCAGTCCCAGTCCTAGACCTAATCCCAGCCCATGTCCGTCTCTGGTATACTTCCCGGAAAAAATCATCGTAAATAATTATATAGGCAAATTTATATACGAAATTTCAGGCAAATCGAATAGGACGTATGTAAATAGGTATGTGGGTATTATTAATTCTTGTCTTTATTTCGGCTTCACATGCATATTTATCAGTTTTGCCAGGTTGATTCGACTAAATCGAATATCACAATGAACTTTAGAGCTCTCAGCAACAGCTTTCATGTGATATCCATAATACACACACATTCTAGTAGTATCCGGGTCCATGTTTTGGCCTATATCTCGAGACCCTAGTCACTCAGCGGTGTAAAACTTACTCTTTATTATAGCACACATCAACAGCTTCAATTTGATACCCATAATGTAAAAACACATTCTAGGTGTATCCGGGTCCACGTTTTGGGCTATATATCGAGACCCTAGCCTCCCAGTTGTATGAAAATTATCCTGTACTATACCACTCATCAACAGCTTTCATTTGATATCCATATTGTATAAACACATTCTAGGGGTACCCTTTTCCACGTTTTGGGCTATATCTCGTGACCCTAGCCTCCCAGTTGTATGAAAATTATCCTGTACTATACCACTCATCAACAGCTTTCATTTGATATCCATATTGTATAAACACATTCTAGGGGTACCCTTTTCCACGTTTTGGGATATATCTCGAGACCCTAGCCTCCCAGTTGTATAAAAATTACCCTGTACTATAGCACCCATCAACAGCTTTCATTTGATATTCTTATTGTATAAACACATTCTAGGGGTACCCGGGTCCACGTTTTGATCTCAATACCCTAGAGACGTAGCGAGAAAAAAAGGTAGACGTTGGCCGATTCTCAGACCTACCCAATATGCTCACAAAAATTTCATTAGAATCGGTTAAGGCGTTTCGGAGGAGTTCAGCCTCCGTGACGGGGGGATTTTGTATATTAGATTTCAAGACTGTACCACAAAAAAAAGTTTTTTAGAATATGTGGGTTCTATTTGATTTCCTGGAAAAAAATATTCCAAATATAACCCTTTGCGAAAGCTCTTCAAGTACAAAATTTCACCCCGAAATGTTATGTGGGTTTCATCGCATGGGAGGTGCCACGCCCCCTTATGACCGCAGAACAAGGCGGGAATACTCACCATAAAGGAAAGAAGCGAAATGCTGAGCAAGCATTTTCTATTAAACATCGAGAAACCTTTGCATCCCAACTTAAGGTGATCTATGGCGCTCTTCCTACAAAAGATGTAAGGGTGAATCTTCGTAAGCTGTACGAAGAGATCCGCTACACAAAAATTCGGCTGTTTGAACCAGATCACCAGAAAAGGCCATCAGCCTTATTCACAAAGAGTCGTCGAAGTCTTACGACGAAATAATGCTAGGCGAACTCCGTGCTCGGAGGCCAGTACCAAAAACTCACAGTAGAGGTAAGCAGTCTTCTCGGGGAAATGCGCGTCACTCTATCACAGATTCCATCAGGATACTGAAATATATGTTCCGCATGTAATGAGTAAACTGGAAGAGAACCTTGGGCTGAATCTACTCTTAAGGATATCGAGCCTTGTATTTATTTAGTTATGTACAGTGTTCCCAGATGACACCAACAATCTTCTTAATTGTAATGTGGAAATAAAGCCTCTACCTACGTCTCTTTAGTTCAACCCTGTTTAAACTAAAAGTTTCCTTAGGCTGCAATTAGAGCATATCGAAGACAATTTGTGAGTGATCGCACCTATTGAATGAAGCCAAACACTGCTAAAAGAAGAATAATATGAAGGTGGAAGCACTAAGCTGACAAAGTTTTTTTTAAATTAAGGCGATTTATCCCTAAAAAGAGGCTGGCAAGAATACGTAACAGCCTAAAAACCTAAAAGGTACGCTGGCTCTAAACCAGGGGTTTGTATTTCATAGCACAACAGTGCTCTTATTGCGTATGCGAGAGGGCAATCACTTTCAATTTTCGAAGACCCATGCTCAAAGCAATATTTAACATTCGCACCAGAATACGCAGTTGCCTAAAGTTCAACATTCGTCACATCTTTATTAGATATGCATGATCATTGATCAGTACAACTGGGAACGGCCGTGAATGAGCCGGCTGATTTGGCTTTTGTGGAGGTAATCGCATGTTATATTACATATTGTTGTTGCTGTTATTTTAGTGACACTGACACACCCAAAATTTATGGGCACACCATACAGCTCGTCTGCAAGTGCGGAATGGAACTTGATATTATATGCGGATATATGTATGTGTATGTATGTATATGTGTTTGGATAGATATGTGTATTTCTGGATATCAAATCAAGCTACAAACCTGTTGGCTGGTTTCTCCTTCGTTAATTGTTGTTGTTGCTGTTTGGCCTATAGCATTAGAATTGTGTGGCAAGTGTGACATACTGGCGACATTTCGCTGCTGTTGTTGTTCCATTTGTGTTAGGTGTTGTAGATGTTGATGTTGTTGTTGTTCTTTTTGTCGATGTGGGTGCGCCAGCTGTCCCATTTGCGGCTGTGAGTGTTGCCTTTGCGCCTGCAGGTGCTGTCGCAGCTGTAATTGTTGCTGTTGCGCCAATTGTTGCTGTTGCTGGAGTTGTTGTTGCAGCCGCAACTTTTGTTTTATATCCATTGCATTCGCTACACTACCACCACCACCACCACCTCCCTCGCTGCCCAAACTTTCTGTTATACTCAACCGTTCACTCATTTCTGAGTAACTATTGCGATTTCCGCTTCCGTTTCCACTCAATAGCGTCGGTGTTGGCTTGCGAACCAATTGTGGGTGCTGCTGATATGACAAATTTGTTTGTAGTTGTTGTTGAGTTTGCAATTTTTGTTGATGTGCCTGCTGGCGTAGTTGCAAGCTGGGCATGGATTTTGTCATCATGGCATTGGCACATGAAGTGGCGGACAGCGGCTGTGGATTTAGTCGCTGAAGATCATTGCCTACACCATCTTCTGTGTCGACACTTGATTTCACTGGTGCATCATTGGCACTTGGCGACTTGTTTGGATCTGCGGTTACTCCGCCGCCAAAAGTGCGCTTTTTGGTTATTTCAAATATTTGTCGTATATTTTGAAATTTCGTTCGCCCACCACCGGGCAGCGCTTCCTGGTCTAAGCTACTGTGACTACCAAATTTCTCACCACGCATGCGCTTTTGCTCATTGCGTGACTTTAGCGTTCCCGTTTGATTTATCAATGCTGGTTGTTGGTTTTGTGTCTGCTGCTGCGATTGTTGTCCTCCCAATACTGTAGGCAATCCTATTGTGTTTTTCGCGTTAAAAGAGGTGCCATTCTCAAGCGATGCAGATCTCATGTGTCCACGTTTCGCTACTGTTGGCGATGACTCTATATTATGTGTGGGGTGGGCGGCAAATGAGGCTTGCCTATTGTTCTTGTTGTTGCTAGTTTTGCTAGCAAGCCGTCCACTAATACCTAATGATATAGTGGAGGGTGTGGTAGTCATTCTGCTAATTTGATACGAAATGATGTGTTGGTGCCGATTTTAATTGAAGCCGTCGAAGTTATTCTGTTATTGGGCGCAATTTAGTGTAGGCCTTTAACCTGAGAAGAAAAAAAGAACAATTTGACTAAAAATACTTAAGTATTAAGGGCTCAGCTTCTTGAAAATATAGATAGCATAAATAACTTATAGAACAACCGAGTTAAAGGTTCAATTTGTCAACTACTGCTTCTCTTCAATTTTAAGACTTCTTCATGACCTTAAAAGATATATCGATAATAATTATGTATTGTGGGATTTGGGGCGAGAAACCTTTTTAATTTATTTTAATTTTTATTATTTTATTCCTTACGCAGAGGGCAGAATGAGGAATGTGGAGGACCACAGCGGGTTAGATGGCTTAGAATATACCCACGGCAGGTATGACTGTCGTAAGAGGCGACTAAAATAGCAAATTGCTTAAAGGGGTTGTATAGCCCAACCCTTTGTAGGGATTGCCAGCGCAATATATAGCTTCTCCAACAGCCGAGGCTCTGGCGACCCCAAATTTTGTCATGGATCTAGGGGGTGGGAGGTGTAGAAGGTTTAATGTGGTCATACAAAATCGATCCCGAGATGGTCGGACTAGTGCCTTAATGGTGCTTGTTACCGACACTAACCGGATCTGCATCCGGCAAAGGAACCTCAGTATCGATAACACTCCCCAAGACCTTCGAGGATCGTTCTTATCGCTACAACAACAACAATAACAGAGATGTGGGGGCAATTGTTGCACCTCTAAGTATTATGTATTCAATTGTGGATTAACAGAAACTTCAACATCGAAAGGACTGTGAAAACGAGCTTAC
This sequence comes from Eurosta solidaginis, assembly GCF_040869045.1. NCBI lineage: Eukaryota > Metazoa > Arthropoda > Insecta > Diptera > Tephritidae > Eurosta > Eurosta solidaginis. Next base: position 143,560,245 of record NC_090322.1, read on the forward strand.
CACTCGTGTAAATTATAAATTGTCGAAAGGGCTAAGGTCTTAGATTCAAACACGTGATATGACTTAACATGGGTGTCATTGTACGCATACTGACCAATTAGCATGCCTTGAGCAAAAAATACAAAATTGAAAAGCTAAATAAAATGGAGGAACCTATAACAGGATTGACTATAAAAACTGACTTACAAACAGATACCAGGTCCAGATATCTTCCTTTAACTGCGACCTGTTCAACAATAGTATTTTGTCAGCATCATTTTTGATACTTCAAGCAGTATGGTTAAAGTGGTATCCTCAGAAGGCTTCCAGGTTTGGTTTTCATATCAGACAACCACACACTCTCGCTGAATTTCAGCAAGAACTATCTGTTAGATTACACCTTAGGGTCCAAAATTAACTCTGGCGGCAACTTCGTGTCTGCCTTTCATCCGTCATTCTGATCTGGGTAGTGTCTTCCAAGCGGTTTTACCGGCTTAAAAAATGCCAGTATAGGTTCTTGCCTAAAGAACAAGTTCGAGCACATTTAAGCTTAATTCTTCCCTGCTGGAAAGCAGGAAACCTAGTAGTATCTAAAAGTTCCGCGAGCAAGTGGATCACAATGTCTCCCGACCGCTACATATGCCCAGGGCTGTTTCTCGTCAAACGGGCAGCATTGTAACTCATCAACTGGGAGAAGCGATACACCAATTTTACATCGAAATATATAAGCTACTTCGTTTTTAGCACGGTGAAAGCCTCAATATGAAATTTTCCTAAAACTGTTGTCCCTCTAGACAGCTTATTCAGGAACGTAACATCAAAACCAAGAAGAATTGAACAATGGCTGGCGCATCTTTTCCTCACTTTTGTTTAACTTTTACATATCTCCTACACGCCTCCGATATGGTCGCCAAGCTTAAAATAAAAACGCTTTAGGAAACTGCAGGCATGTCGAAACACTGCGCTCTACACAGTGAGGCGTGATTATTGACCAAAAAGGAGAGAAGTTTAATAGTGGACAAACAGATTATGTTAAATACTATTTTTCAAGCTGAGCTTATAGCTATCTGGGAAGCTGCCCTCTATCCAATTAACCTCCAGGTGACTGACCAAGCTGCCATAAAATCCCTGCGATGTAGTGATACATCGTCACTAGTTGCGTTAAAGTTCAGGGAAGCTCCAAACTGACAAGTGCAACCTGAGCATAATATGGGTCCCAGCGACAGTCACATCTCAGGAAACTTCGCTGCTGATGAGCTAGTAACGGAAGGCACCAGCTTGCAAAAAATAGCCTCTGCTGGCTTGGTGAATCCTCCACTAAATACTTGCAACCCCTCGATTCGATCTCAGTTCACAGAACAAGCTAACACGAGATGGGCCTTGGAACCAACATGTAGGGTGTCCAGGCAAATCTCGCCCAAGCTGGATGAAAAGAGATCGTAATCGGTCGTACTTCTGAATTGCTTTTCTACTAGCACATGAGTGCGTATTCTAGAAGGTCACTGTCTTATAAGCGTCCATGGCGCGCATATGCGCCAGAAACGAATGACTTCTGGCACAGCTGCAGGACGAGGAGATATGTAGAAAGCGTAGCACATTATCTATGCCATTGTCCCGTCCTGTCGAGGACCAGGTACCGATATCTTCACTGACAATTTTTTGGGTGCCTTGCGAAGCTAGAATCCGCAATATAAACGAAATTCGGCGCCCCATTAGACAAACACGCTGGTTTAGCTTTATGGGTGTATTAACCTCGTTCTAGAGAAAGGAAGTAAAGGTTCCTTCGTGGTATCACAACGGGTCACAATGGGCAACGTTAGTCTCCGCTTGGGTAGCAGAGGTGGCCACTTTAGCCTAACCTCACCTAAATACTCAGGCACCTGGGCATCCTAACAGACATCTGGTTGAAGAGGCCCCGCCTCCCAGGAGCATAAAGAGTCATGTAAAAATGCACTATGAACGAAGCGCACCCTAATGTACGTATATGAGTTTACAAATGAGTAGTGAAATAAGCGCAAGATAATAAAATGCCAAACCACAAAATCTGGCCTTTGAATTTGTGCCATTGAATGGCGAAGAAAATTTATTTAAATGTTAATTAAGAAATTTTCGCGGTTTACCACATTCGGAAATGTAAAGTAATTTGAATTAACCGAAGAAGTTATTAATTTTTGTTAGGTTTCTTTTTCTATAATCTAACAAGAGCAAATAATAATGGTTTATACACTTATTATTAAATTTTATGAAAATAGCATGCCTTCGTGGTCATTTACTCAATTAATAGCAGGAACCTTTTCACGATCTATCATCTGCAGGGCTAAATGTCATAAATGTCATGCCTTGACGTCGTAATCTATATATATAAAGAAGGATGCATGTTTGAATGCAGCTCATGGACTCCGAAATCACTCCGGCTATTTTATTCGAATTTGTCCTGAAAATTCGGAGCAAGGGAAACAAACTAAGGGAGAGATAGAGTTAGATGAAGATAGAGAGATAGGGATGGTTAGGTTAGGTTAACAACAACCAACTTGCTCGAATTTACGTCCCTAATTATGCATGTTTTTTTTGATTGTAAACAAACGGATGTCATTTACACTGACTTTAGTAAAGCATTCCACTCTGCTAATCATGAGCTTTTACTTCTCAAACTTGGTCATCTGGGTTTTCCTAAGCGTCTTTTGATTTGGATCGCAAGTTATCTCGAAAACATAACTCAAACGAGTTTTGTTCAAAAACAATTGTTCAAAGTCGATTAATGTAATATTTGGGTCCCTTACTCTTTACTTTGTTTATTAATGACTTACCACAAGTTATATTATAATCTAGAAATTTAATGTATGCGCATGACGTAAAACTTTGCCCCCACATTCATCCAGTTTGGACCAGCTTCAGGCCGATCTTGGCTCTTTTCAAGGTTGATGTTCAGAAAATTTACTTTTTTTGAATTGCACTAAATGCAAGCGTATATCTGTTGTATGTGATCTAGGTATTCTTTTCGATCCGAAATTAAGTTTTATCGTACATATCTCAACTACTATAAACAAAGCAAATGGTGTACTAGGATTTATAAAACGATGGGCTAGATAGTTTGATGACCATTATTTCACCAAAATAATTTATACCTCGTTGGTACGTCCTATTCTCGAGTACTCTGGTGTCCAACCTATCAAAACCATATAAATCGGATTGAGTCAGTCTAGAAAAAGTTTTTAATTTTTGCACTACGAGATCTCAACTGGGATTCAAGTCTTCATCTTCCACCATATAGGAATAGACTTCTTTTAATTAATTTACCAGCTCTTGAAACTCGTCGAATATTACTTGGTGTAATGTTCATGCATAAGCTGATCATCGTTGTGATTGACTCCCCACATCTGGTCAGTAGACTAAATTTTGCTGTTCCTATTAGGACTTCCGTGGTGCTCCGCCTGTCACACCGTATGCCCTGGGTTCGCACCCCGGGCAAAGCAACATCAAAATTTTGGAAATAAGGTTTTTCAATTAGAAGAAAACTTTTCTAAGCGGGGTCACCCCTCGGCAGTGTTTGGCAAGCGCTCCGAGTGTATTTCTGTCATGAAAAGCTCTCAGTGAAAACTCATCTGCCTTGCAGATGCCGTTCGGAGTCGGCATTAAGCATGTAGGTCCCGCCCGGCCAATTTGTAGGGAAAAGCAAGAGGAGCACGACACAAATTGGAAGAGAAGCTTGGCCTTAGATCTCTTCGGAGGTTATCGCGCCTTGCATTTATTCGTTTATATTAGGACTTCTACATACTTTGTGCCTTTTCATTTACCTCTTTGTCGACAAAACTTTGCCAGAAATAATCCTATGCGGATTTAGTGCTCACGATATAATGACCTGTACAACTGTATTAGCTTCGAATGTTCATTTGCTGCTTTACATATTGCCATATGTTTGATTGATATTTTAAACGAAGTAAATAAATAATTAACTATTAACCTCGTTGCATGCAGTTCGGTTGTTCCTCCTACATCCGGCTCCTTTATGAGCACGTCGCGTCAGCCCCCTTATGGGCACCGAGCTCCTTTCTGGGCACCTCGCGTAAGCTCCCTTCTGAGCTCCTCGCGATGGCCCCCACTGGGCACACTTATACAAATTCTTAAATAACATTGTTACTTTCTGTATATTATAATTGAAATTGTAATGCGTATAATTATATATAATTAACTTTAATTTTTGGCTTGTAAGTTTATGTACGTTCTTTTCTTGTAATTGAATCTATTATTTTTAGCAGTCGACTGCTTTGTTTTTGAGTCGACTATAATTTAAATAAAACAAGTACAGGTATCTAAATTCGGGTGTAACCGAACATTATATACTCAGCGTGACCTTCAATTGAACATTTCATTTCAGATAAATTACTTTTCTTCTTTTTTTGAAAAAAAAAGTTTCCCCATTTCCTCTTACAATAAAACTTTATAAGTGAAATATCATTGATTCAAAACTATTTTTTGCTAAGTTATAGATTATAATTCTAGTCTACGATCCTTTTAAACTTTTTTTATATCTAAGTTGCCGTGGTCTTTAACCGATCTCGTCCATTTTTTCTAGAAATATGTTCTGCTATGGGGAAAATTTGTGTACCCAATTTTATTACGATCCGGTAATTTAGCTTCGAGTTATGGCTCTCGAAACATAGAAAATTTCTTAGTCATGAAAGGGGCGGTACCACGCCCATTTTCAAAAATTTTAGTGTTTTCCAATTTAATGTTACAAATCAATTAAGAAAGTAAAATTCTTTTGATACAAAGCTATTTTTCGCTAAGATATAGCTTATTATTTTCGTCTACGACCCATTTAAAAATCTTTTATATAAAAGTGGGCGTGGTCCTTCACCGATTTCGATAATTTCTCTACAGAGCATTCCTTATAGTAAAGGCAACCTCTCTGCCAAATTTTGTTACGATAGGTTCAACGATTTTTGATTAATGATTAATATTTGTAAAATTTCCTTTATCACAAGTGGGCGGTGCCATGCCCATTTTAAAAAATGTTTTCAAATTTTTATCAAGAATCTCAATATCAGTGCACATGTCAAATTTCAATATTCTGGGTGTATTATTTACTAAATAATCAGGTTTTTTGTGTTTTCCAAAATGTTATATATATAAAAAGTGGGCGTGGTTTTCATCCGCTCAGCTTCAATACCATACTATTCTGGGTCCAGATAAGCTCGTGTACCAAATTTGGTGAAGATATCTCAATATTTAATCAAGTTATCGTGTTAACGGACGGACGGACGGACATGGCTCAATCAAATTTTTTTTCGATCCTGATGATTTTGATATATGGAAGTCTATATCTATCTCGATTCCTTTATACCTGTACAACCAACCGTTATCCAATCAAAGTTAATATACTCTGTGTGCAAAGCACGCTGAGTATAAAAATGAAAAATAAAAGTATAATTCTAAGCTGCCATTTCGTAGCACATTACAATGATAAAAGTTCAAGTTGAAAGCACTGCGAGGGAACATAATTGGAACTAGTACTGCCTCTTAACGCGATATTCCTGCGATCGTTCGGACCTAGTTCTATTCGCTGTACAGAATGTATAGAACAAGTAAGGAAGGCTAAGTTCGGGTGTAACCGAACATTACATACTCAGCTGAGAGCTTTGGAGACAAAATAAGGGAAAATCACCATTTAGGAAAATGAACCTAGGGTAACCCTGGAATGTGTTTGTATGACATGGGTATCAAAGGGAAGGTGTTAGTGATTATTTAAAACTTAGTGGGCCTTTTCGAGATATCGCCATAAAGGTGGACCAAGGGTGACTATAGAATGTGTTTGTTCGTTATGGGTATCAAATTAAAGTTATTAATGAGGGTTTTAAAAAGGGGTGGCCCTTAGTTGTATATGTGAAGGCGTTTTCGAGATATCGACCAAAATGTGGACGAGGGTGACCCAGACCATCATCTGTTGGGTACCGCTAATTCATTTATATATGTAACACCACGAACAGTATTCCTGCCAAGATTCCAAGGGCTTTTGATTTCGCCCCGCATAACTTTTTCATTTTCTTCTACTTAATATGGTAGGTGTCACACCCATTTTACAAAGTTTTTTCTAAAGTTATATTTTGCGTCAACAATGCGATCCAGTTACCATGTTTCATCCCTTTTTTCATATTTGATATAGAATTATGGCATTTTTTTCATTTTTCAATTTCGGCCATTTTTTATACCAAGATAAAGTGAGTTCAGATAAGTACGTGAACTAAGTTTAGTAAAGATATATCGATTTTTGCTCAAGTTAACGGCCAAGCGGAAGGACAGGCGGTCGACTGTGTATAAAACATGGGCGTGGCTTCAACCGGTTTCGCCCATTTTCACAGAAAATAGTTATCGTCATAGAATCTATGCCCCTAACAAATTTCACTAGGATTGGTAAATTTTTGTTCGACTTATGGCATTAAAAGTATTCTAGACGAATTAAATGAAAAAGGGCGGAGCCACGCCCATTTTGAAATTTTCTTTTATTTTTGTGTTTTGTTGCACCATATCATTACTGGAGTTGAATGTTGGCATAATTTACTTATATACTGTAAAGATATCCAATTTTTTGTTAAAATTTGTCTTAAAAAATAATTTTTTTTTTTAAGTGGGCGTGGTCGTTCTCCGATTTTGCTAATTTTTATTAAGCATACATAAAGTAATAGGAGTAACGTTCCTGCCAAATTTCATCATGATATCTTCAACGACTGCCAAAATACAGCTTGCAAAACTTTTAAATTACCGTATTTTAAAAGTGGGCGGTGCTACGCCCATTGTCCAAAATTTTACTAATTTTCTATTCTGCGTCATAAGGTCAACCCACCTACCAAGTTTCATTGCTTAATCCGTCTTTGGTAATGAATTATCGCACTTTTTCTGATTTTCGAAATTTTCGATATCGAAAACGTGGACGTGGTTATAGTCGGATTTCGTTCATTTTAAATAGCGATCTGAGATGAGCGCCCAGGAACCCACATACCAAATTTCATCAAGATACCTGAAAATGTACTGAAGTTATCGTGTTTACGGACGGACGGACATGGCTAAATGAATTTCTTTTTTCGCCCAGATCATTTTGATATATAGAAGTCTATATCTATCTCGATTAGTTTATGCCGTTATGGATTGCCGTTATGCGAACAAAGTTAATATACTCTGTGAGCTCTGCTCAGCTAAGTATAAAAATATCGAACCATCATATAGGGACAAGAAAAAGGTGTATTCCCAACGTGTTCACTGCTTGGTTTTTACATTCTTGCCCATCCCACTCTCACTGCCATCGAACATGGATATATCCGCATGCAGGATATATATCGTCTATATCTATATATAAATAAGTATGGAGTTCTATACGGTATTCAACTCAAAGTAGTATCAAAATTGGGCGGATCTTAGAGTTGGGAAAATTTCATCCTTTGCATTATACATTCATTAGGCTCAAACTATGCCATTCGAAACGAGTTAACAAGGGCGTGGATATAGTCTTTTTGAATGGCGCTAAGTTATGTTGATATGGAAGTAGGTGATTTTCCAAGTTATGAAAGTGTCTGCAGCGGTGTACGCTAGAAACTGTTCCTTAAGCTTAATAATCAATTTAGAGATTTTACGCCTTGTAATGAAGGTAACGATCTAATAGGGGACATTTCCCCCCCAAAAGGTCGAGAATTTATACATGAATACCGCTTTTATAAAAATAAAAGAAAATTTATGAAACTTTTTGATACCATTTCCCCTCCCCCCACAGCCAAGCTAACGATCCGCTACTGTTCGTAAACAATAAAAGTGCTGCGCAATCGCTTTCTCACCAAGTGAATGTAATAAAATTGTAATTACGGCCAAGTGAAAATGATTTGAAAACTTTTGAAATATATTTCATGTACTTAAGACCAGTTTAAGTACTGTAAGATCACTCAAGTGCAATAAGGCACAACAAAGCTCGTATCTTGTTTTTGGTTTTGCTAAGAATTAGGTCAGTATAATGACGACACGCTTAAAGCTATTAATTTAGAAAATTATTTCAAGCTCACTTAAGAATGCCAAGATCTTAAATGATAGACATGTGCACTTAAGAATGATGGGTACTTAAAACATTAAGCTAAAATCGTATTCTAATAACCATTCTCACTTTAACACTCGCGATTTTAACGGCAGTGACGTAATACTTTAAGAAACTTAAGTTAAGGCGCAAAAATTAGTACGGCTAAATTTCAGTATGAATTATACTTAGTTGCAGCTGAGATGTGTCTCTACATTTTATCTCTACACTATTCTCCACTTCTATGACCGAAAAGAGTGTGAGTCCACTATTCATGGCAACCGATTAAGCCCAATTACCAACAGAGGTTCGTGTCTCCGCTATTAAGCACAACCCTTTTTTAGCGAGTTATGTAACGACTTTTTTTTTATTTTATGCAACGACTGCCGCGGCTAATAAATTTATAAATTTTCGATAACAAATCAACACCTCCCACTTTTCGATGAAGAGGTCATAACTAAATACATAACTTTTCTTGATCGATAGACCCGCCCATAACTCATTAATAACAAATCTGTAGTGGAACAAACTGTTATTATTTCGATAACAATTTGATAACACGCCTTCCGGTTTCGGTTCCGACTTGGGTGGCTTTTAAAATTTCCTTTCCCCTCCCCTTCTTTTCTTTTCTCTCTCCTTTACTTTACTTTCCTTGCCATGACTTAATTTGCAGTCTAAATTCGCTCATATTTGCTATACCACATACATATGTAAATTGCTCCCACGTTGCGCTGCATTGTAGTAATTATACTAGGTTCAAACACACACCAAATTGGCAATTTATACTATTTGGGCAATTTATTAGGCAATTTGTCATATAATAAATTGTAATAATAAATTGCCAATTTAAAAAGAATTGCGTAATAAATTGTTTCAAACTGCAAATGCAACATTGTAAAGTGTGTTTATTGAGTATATTTTAACGTCAGTTACGCATGGCTGAACTATGTGGTTGGCTCATCTCATCAGCTGATTTTATGTCTTTCATTTCACTGGAGTAGGGATTGTCAAAAGAAGATGGCAAACTCAAAATGAAACCAAAACATTGAACACATTTTCTTACAACACACAAAAATTTCAAAGTTTTATGTTTTCATTCCATTTCATTCGCCTAATAATGTGCGTTTTCATTTTGACAGTCTGAACAAAGGTATGTTCTTGCTGTATAGATGAGCCAACCAGCTATCAAATTACTATTGTGTAAGCTAAATCGAGTTGTATGAACAGCACTCAATTCAAATCGAAATTTCCTCAATTTATTTTTCTGTTTGAACATAGTATTATACTTAGGCAAGATGCACACGAGGCTACGCGTCATAGACGCTGCAGGCGAAATTTGTACGCTTTGATGCCGAATACATGTATTTGAATGGAGAGCTGCATACGAGGCGTCAGCTGCATGAAAGCGACAAAGCATGAAATTTTCGTGTAGCTAAGCGTACGTACGGTGGCTGAGCGTACGTACGCTTGAAAAAAGGGAAGAACAAGATGTTTGTTAAAATTTTTTTTCTATGCAAATTTGTGTAATTAGTTAAAAATTGTTACTTTAGTTAATAAAAGTGCGTGAAAGGTATATTACCAAAGCGAAAAAGAGTATTAAACACCACAACAACTTGGTTAGACATTGTTGAAGCGTTTAAAAGGATAAAAAGTGTTGGAAACTAGAAATCACCCTTTTCTCTAGTCCGCGGTGGTTTAAAATTGCCTTTCATAATTTACAAAGGCACGGGGATGCGCAAACAACGTTTAATACCTATTTTCCTTTGGTTTCGGGGACGGATATAGCTGAAGAAATTTAATTTTTTATTTTTTTCAATAATTGTTTGTGTTCTTTCTAGCGACGCTCGGAAGTAGCTTCGTGTGCAGATCTTGAGGCGTAGAGAAATTGTAGCTATATGAAATATCTTGTACGCGTTTATGACGCGTAGCCTCGTGTGCACCTTGCCTTACGCTTAAATTCTGCACTACCCCATAGAGCATACCAATCCCAGACACAACAACTACATTTAGGATTCCCACATACCGTGAGCAAATATGTTTACACATCAAAAATTTACGTCTTAAGCTCGGCCAAGAAACTTACAAATGAAACATAAAAGTTGAGCGCCCAATGGTAAACCCCCTAGGAGCTCTTTAGATACGATTATTGATAACTTTTCTGCTTTAAGTTTTCGTAACTAAAAGAGAATCAAACATTAAACTTTGTGCAGCTGTTGACTTCACTCTACAGTTAAGCAGAACGACTGTCCGCCGAATCTCTGCGTTTACAGCGGGTATATCTAATCATAATCAGAAGCTTCCCGTTTAATAAAATTCATCAGCAAAACTGACGACTGGTCAGGAATATCGCTGTTATTCTAGGGTTATTTTGGTTTTCTTTTCTGGCAAAAGTGTTACGCTTTTTGTACGCCGCGCAAGGGTTGTAAATATATTTTGTTCTATTCTAAAAAGCAGGTAACGCCTTTACGGGGTATTTCGTTCTTTTGTGAAAATTGTTGCCTGCTCGCAACGCAAAAGCGTTACACTTTTACCCTGTACAAAATGGCGGTGTGGCAGTGCAACTCTGCTAAACCAGCTGATCGTGACAATTTATTTTAGTAACTTCACAAATTTTTAGCGAAGAAAATTAAAATGAAGGAAATAATTGCTAATGGACTTTTATTATCATTGACAGCGCGTTTGTGAAAATCAGCCAATACACGGGGTAGCCATTTATGTTCTTTGCATGCGCTATAAATGTTTAAAATTTTCTGGGTAGGAGTAACGCTATTAAGGCAAGAAAAGGCTATAAGATTCATAAGGCAAAACCACCCATAAAATTTTAGCTATGACCACCTCAAAATGGCACCAGCCAGGGATTCAGCTATGAGCAAAGCACTAGTAATAAAATATTTCTAAGCTAACAGTTTTAAGTGTTTTTCTTACACTACGTCGTAGACAATTTTCATTCTTATGTATTTAAGTTCACGCGCCGCACAGCAGCAAACATTTTATCCCGTTGTCAATAACCAATGACGGAATTCCATTGATTTTTTTCTATTCATCTTGCTATTGATTTTATGAACAAATCAATATCGTAAATCTTGTTTGTATAAAGCAATGTGTGTTAATTTATGCAACTACCGGGCGGTCGACATTTTCCCAACTCATAAATTATGAAATACGTGTCGAGAACAAGACATGCAGTAAGTAAAAGAACAAGGTAGACGAGCAGACTAAACTACACTTGTAGGTACAATGAAGCTGGATGAACGGGTTTGATACGTCAAATGGATTAATATGGAGTGCTGAGGTTGTTTTAGACAAGAGATGTTAGAGACATGAAGAATCGGAGTTTTATAATTTTACACCGAAAGAAATGGTGCTAGTAAAATCAACAAATCGGTTCTGTTGTTCGTGACTTAAAGGAGATTCGGTCAAATTGATCGAATTACGGTTAATTCGACCGAGTTCTTTGTCAAACGAAGAAATTAGTTTAGTCATTTCAACAGAACAGAAATTGTCGCTCTAATTTAACAAAATTCTGTGAAATTGACAGATTCCTAATCAATCTAACTGATTTTTCTGTTAACACAACTAATCTCACTGGTCATTTCAACAGCGGTCAACAGTCAATACATGAGCAAATTTCAAAGAGAATTTTACGCTCACCGCGCTCTCTACTTCGTACTTATCACGATGGTGCCACTTGTTAAAAAAAAAATACCAAAATAAGAAAACCACCAAATCGAAAAAACACACAAAATGGAAAAACAACAAAAAAACTAGTTGTTCAGTTATCAAAACAAAACGAAAAACTCTTTTTTGAATTTACTGTGCAAAAAATTATGAGATACTGGGACACCTATTTATCGGGTACAATTATGCAACTTCTCCTCCAAGCGAAATGCAAAATTGCGCCCTCTTGTTGCAAAAGTTTTGCTTGAATGAACAGGATTTTCCAAAGTTAGTAACATTTTGTTAAAGTTTTTACGGATTTTCACTCACGCGAACGAATCTAATAAGATAATAAAAAACATCCTTTTTAGTGTTGATGTTTCCGACAACAAAAAAGTTTGAGTTGTTTTGGAATCGTTTCAACTTAAAGTGTTACGAAAATTTAACTTGCCGAATTACATGTAAAGTTACTCCAGTGGTGAATTACCTTCCCGCGATTTGATTCTTTACATTTCTATCACTTACAAGTTCTTTATTTAAAATGTTATGTCAAACATTCATACTACAAGTTTTGTTCGAAACAATCAAGTGTGGCAACTACATGCGAGAGAAGAAATTGAGAATGAGCTGAGCTGCAACTGAAAGAATTGAAAATCAGTTTTGTGACTACTATTTTTATTTCTATTTGCAAAGCGAAGCTCCAAACTATAAATTAAATAAATTATAAAATATAAAATTTGGTGAAAAAGCGTTTAATAAAACCAAATAATAAAGTGTATAATGTTTAATATGTGCTAGCATATTGGATGTAAGCCCAATTGACGTTCGGTTAGTAAGTGCCACCGTAGTGTGATGGTAGCGTGCTCCGCCTGCCACACCGTATGCCCTGGGTTCGCACCACGGGCAAAGCAACATCAAGGTTTTAGAAATAAGGTTTTCAATTAGAAGAACAATTTTCTAAGCGGGGTCGCCACCGGCAGTGTTCGGCAAGCACTCCGAGTGTATTTCTTCCATGAAATGCTCTCAGTGAAAAGTCATATGCCTTGCAGATGCCGTTCGGAGTCGGCATAAAACAAATAGGTTCCGTCCTGCCAATTTGTAAGAAAAATTAAAAAGGAGCACGACGCAAATTGGAAGAGAAGTTCGGCCTAAAATCTCTTCGGAGGTTATCATCGCGCCTTACATTTATTTATTTATATGGCAACATAGGTACTTTCGTACAAAGCTGTCGCAACAACTTTTTTTGTTCATTTGACTACTAAAACGGTCAATTGCGAATCAACGATTTGTGCGCAGTTGAATCAACATCTTGTTGCGATGGATAAAAATTAACAGAAATTTCGGTTGAACTGACCCGTATTTCGGTTGATTTTACCAGCCTTTTTCTTTCAGTGTAAGTAACGGATTTGAAAGCCGAAGTCGAAACATATTGTAGGGAGCGTTTCTCGTTTTAAATATTAACTAGAGAAATAACTAAAGTGGTGCTGCATTTTAATAGAAATTGAAACGGGTGGAAGAGTGACACTTTTTTTAACAGTGGGTTCTAGTGTAGTGTATTTTACTAAACAAAATAAGGAAACGTTTTAACATCTCTCTTAACGTATAAGGAATTTTCGTTTTCGCTACTATTCTCCTCATAGAGCATAAGAGCTATTATTGAAGTGATTATACAGATCAGTCGGCACTGGTAGAAAGATGTCCACGCAGTGACTTTAATGGCTCGCGAAGACTTAACTTTGGCTCCTTTTGGCTCCCAACAACATACAAATTGATTTCGGCTAGCCAATTTACAACGCGTAGCTGTATTTGTACCACATTGAAGGTACTGGGTTCAAGTCCAGGAAAAAGTAATATGAAAATCTTTAGAACAAAGTTTTTTCAACTAGAAAACTGTTTTTCTTGGCGAGTTCGGTCCTCAGCTGTTGTTTGGCAAACACTTCGATTGTATTTCAGACATGAGAAGTTCTTCAATGAAAATTCATCTGCTTGCCGTTCGACGTCGGCATAAAATATATAGGTCCCGTCCTGTAAATTTTGTAGGAAAAGTTCTACTTTTAAATGACACAAATTGGAAGAAAAGCTCGGCCTAAATATCCGGGGAGTTGCATCGCGCTTTGTATGTATTTTTTTTTTGTTTAGACATCATAAAAGACACACTACTTAAAAAAGCTCACGTCTTAAAATCTAATATTATAGTTGACCATCTTTCAGTAAAGAGACAAAGTTTTTTAAATCGTTCGTCGCCTGCCTTTTGGATGGAACTGATTTGAGTATATGTGTATTGGAATGATTTTCCGTTATCCCTTGTCAAGTTTGGTTAGGAGACAAACCGGGTTCGGCGTTGCGCAATCATCAGTGTAAATTTTCTTGCTGATCTGTTGTTGCCGTTTTACTTATATTTGTAGTTCGTAGTTGCATGAGCAGGATTATCAAATTTATTGTGTGTGTTATGTGATCATTCAGAAATGACTTTCGTTTACTTACGCTATAAGAAAAGTGTTTGGTGCTTACCGCTATTTCGCCAACTTCTGTTGTGTCACCAGTCTGCTGGTGACATTGCAGTGCAGGGATTGGGAATTGACGTAGCTGGTCAGGAGTTTCACTTAAAAGTTGATATGGGGAACAGTCAAACAGCTCCTGGATGGTTACCTTGCAACGAATATCCCTGATTGGAATCTGCTGGATCCCTAACGCAACATTACTTCTGGTTTTGGGGACGATATTAAATATACACCCGGTGGACATTGTTGGGAGGGTGGCCGGAGCCCGGGCTGTAATTGGGCTCCAAGACTCAGGATTAAGACTTAGTGACAATGCGCATTCCAGTACTCTTACTACCTTTGACTTCAAACCTAGCAAGACAGATTACTGTGAGCCAAGTTTTACTCCGACTGTTAACTTCACATTCCTCGAGGGATGAGTTAGGTGGGGAACACATTTGGGACAGGGTTCTGGTGAACTTGTTTATGGATGGGTCCAAGCTGGATGGGAAGGTAGGAGTGGGCGTGGTGTTAGCTGAAAGTTTTTGCTACCTGACCATTGCAGCGTCTTCCAAGCGGAAATCGTCGCTATCAACGATGTAGTGGACGGGATACTAGGCTCTACAACTATGCGGTCGAATATAGTCGGCAAATGCCTTATATCGGTCTCTGCTAGCAACTTTTCTCTAAAAATTTTTTGGGCGCCAGTGCATAGCGACATCCTGACGACGGTCACGCGGATTATACGTGCGAACAGGTCGTGAATACCAGCAGGGATTTTGATACACCGCTTGCCACTTGCGGACTGCTCCTTGAAAGGTGGGCCTCTGGTGAGCTATGCTGGGCCGATGCCCACCACTTAACGGGTCTCGAAATCCTTCTGGCCGATTTTGGAAAACAAACACGCAGCGACATTACTAGGGTACCCATATTTCAATAATGTCAGTTGTATGAAGGATAACGTGGTGGAGTTACACAATCACTTCATGCTTAACTGACTATCTTTTGCAAGAACACGCCGTAAATGTCTCGCTAGGGATGTATACGAATCCCCGGAATATATTTCGCGAATAGATGTTTGCGTCATTAGAGAATAAATGGTAAGAAATCAGTGACCGTTAGTTAAGGTGGTATCACAACGGCATAATAGTTTTCAAGTCAGCCGCTTCCACCTAGGTAAAGCAGCGGTGACCCAACCTAACCTAGTCAAATAGGAGAAAAATTTGACAAATGCATATAGCTATTAGAAGCAGTGCCACATAGCGCTTTACCGTCAGGCGAATAATACAGGTATAACTCCATAATACCAATTGCGCTAATTATAGGACTACGTAACATTTTAACCATCCGGAAATCATTCGATGTCCAATAAAATATAAGAGTCAGTATCGGGCTGAGCTTTTAAGAGGACACCTTCCAGCGAGACAGTAATAGATAGCAAATGATAGAAGCGTGCATAAAGCATTTCAGCTCTCAGTTAGGCGGCGCTATGCATTTCAAAGGTAGAAGGTAGGACGTGGTCAATTCAAATCGTTCACACAACAGTTGGGCTAGTACGTGAAGGTGTAAATACCTCCAAAGAACTTCCACAACGGATGGCATTCGACGAAATCAATGCTAAGAAATATCGCAGTGAAGGATCGTCCAAAAACTTACGTCTAAGCACTTGACTGCGGGGACTGTAAATCGATCTACCTTATAACTCTTATCAAAAACAACTCCCCAACCTGATGTCGTAATCATTCGTAATTGTGTTCGAAGTTCCATAACATCCCAAATATGAGCACAAGCACATACGTGTATATTTCCACATTTCAGAATGAACGTGTAAATGAGTTGTAATATCAACTAAGACTCGTCTACAATATGCCGCTCCTATTTAAGTCTACAACATTTCACCATAGACAGTGAAGAGCACAAAAATACAGTTTCTTGTAACATGAAGAAAGATGCTACAAACACGTGAAAATATATACTACATATATGGACAATAACGGGCAGTGCGTGCCATTGAAACGTTGTCGTGGTTCTACATATGAATAAAGTGTGCCACGAGAATATGAATAAATACAAACTTGCTTAAGATTTGTAGTGGTTTGATTTGGATTGGTAAGACAACTTGTCGCTGTCGGGGCGGGGTGACTAGGTTGCGCTAGTGCCACAATTTCCAGCATAAAAAAAACAAATGTGAGTGTTAGTTATAGTGGCATACACGCATGCGCAAAACCAGTCATCGGAGTTTATTAGAAGAAAGTTCACGCTATAGGAGGTATGGCTTTGGGATTGATATGGTGGGATGAATTCTTTTGCTTATACGCATCATTCGTTCTCACTCGTTTTTACGGCTTAGAGGCGCTCATGTGCGTGTTACAAACATTTATCGATCACAAATGTCACATTTGCAACATAAGCAAGTTGATTGAGATGCGTTGTTTCGAGATACTGAAATTCATGTATGTATGTATATTAGACTGGGTCGAATTATTAACCGATAACGCGCCATCGATTTTTCGATAGGATTTGGGCTCAGGAAAAAAAGTTCTACTACGTATACCCAAAAAAATAATTTTCGAGCCTGCGAAATTTAATTTTTTTGACGTTTTCGACTTTGATTTTTAAGGTTTTTTTTCATGACCTACTAAAAAAATTTTGATTTGATTGTAAAATTTTCATGCATAAAAATATTTTTATTTTTTTTTTTTTTCAAAAAACTGTTATCGCCAACGTTCTTAGCGGACATTTTTGGGTCGACCAGGGTTACATATGAAATTTCGCAGGCTCGAAAATTATGGAACTTTTTTGCTGAGCCCAAATCCTATCGAAAAAGCGATGGCGCGATATCGGTTAACTTTCGTCCATACAAATCGACCCACCCTAATGTATATACTCGCATTGCACAGACTGCTTTTAATTGGCTACGCCACTTGCTTTTATTGCATGCACCTACGAACTATAAATACAAAACAAGTAAGTAATGAACAAAGATCAGAACTAACAAGTAAGGAAGGTTAAGTTCGGGTGTAACCGAACATTACATACTCAGTTGAGAGCTATGGTGACAACATAGGGGAAAATAACCATGTAAGAAAATGAACCGAGGGAAACCCTGGAATGTGTTTGTATGACATGTGTATCACATGAAAGGCATTAAAGAGTTTTTTATGAGGGAGTGGGCCATAGTTCTATAGGTGGACGCCATTTAGGGATATCGCCATAAAGGTGGATCAGGGTTGACTCTAGAATTCGTTTGTACAATATTGGTATTAAAAAAAGGTGCTAATGGGTATTTTAAGAGGGAGTGATCCTTAGTTCCATAGGTGGACGCCGTTTCGAGATATCGCCATAAAGGGGAGCAGGAGTGACTCTAGAATTTATTTATACGATATGGGTATCAAATTAAAGGTATTAATGAGGGTTTTAAAAGGGAGTGGTGGTAGTTGTATAGGTGGTCGCTTTTTCGAGGTATCGCCATAAAGGTGGACCAGGGGTGACTCTAGAATGCGTTTGTACAATATATGCATCAAACGAAAGGTGTTAATGAGTATTTTAAAAGGGAGTGGGCCTTAGTTCTATAGGTGGACGCCTTTTCGAGATATCGCCATAAAGGTGGACCAGGGGTGACTCTAGAATACGTTTTACAATATGGGTATCAAACCAAAGGTGTTAATGAGTATTTTAAATGGAGTGGGCCTTAGTTCTATAGGTGGACGCCTTTTCGAGGTATCGCAATAAAGGTGGACCAGAGGTGACTCTAGACTTTGTTTGTACGATATGGGTATCAAATGAAAGGTGTTAATGAGTATTTTTAAAAGGCAGTGGGCCTTCGTTCTATAGGTGGTCGCCTTTTCGAGATATCGCCATAAAGGTGGACCAGGGGTGACTCTAGAATATGTTTGTACGATATGGGTATCAAATGAAAGGTGTTAATGAGTATTTTAAAAGGGCGTGGGGCTTAGTTCTATAGGTGGACGCCTTTTCGAGATATCGCCATAAAGGTGGACCAGGGGTGACTCTAGAAAGTGTTTGTACGATATTGGTATCAAATTAAAGGTAATAATGAGAGTCTTAAAAGGGAGTGGTGGTAGTTGTATATGTGAAGGCGTTTTCCAGATATCGACCAAAATGTGGACCAGGGTGACCCAGAACATCATCTGTTGGATACCGCTAATTTATTTATATATGTAATACCTGCCAAGATTTCAAGGGTTTTTTATTTCGCCCTGCAGAACTTTTTCATTTTCTTCTACTTAATATGGTAGGTGTCACAACCATTTTACAAAGTTTTTTCTAGAGTTATATTTCGCGTCAATAAACCAATCAAATTACCATGTTTCATCCCTTATTTCGTATTTGGTATAGAATTATGGCATTTTTTTCATTTTTCGTAATTTTCGATATCGAAAAATTGGGCGTGGTCATAGTCGGATTTCGTTCATTTTTTACACCAATACAAACTGAGTTCAGATAAGTACGTGAACTAAGTTCAGTAAAGATATGTCAATTTTTGCTCTAGTTATCGCGTTAACGGCCATGCGGAAGGACAGACGGACGACTGTGTATAAAAACTGGGCGTGGCTCCAACCGTTATCCAATCAAACTTAATATACTCTGTGAGATCTGCTCAACTGAGTATAAAAAAAGTGCAACGCCGAAGTCGAGTTGCCTTCAAACCAAAATTGACAACGGATAACGGAAAATCATTCCAATTGCATCAGTTGAACACGCTATCGGAAGATCAACAAAACAAAATGAATAAATTTAAGCATACTATATACATGTTTACTGAATATAATGTTTTAAAGCAGTTTTTGTTATTACCTGCATCGCAGATAGAAGAAATAAAATAATTAAACAAAAAATTCTAAGTTAAACTGTTTTATTGAAAATAATACTTATATGAAGTAATAATAATACGAAAAGCTTGAAAATAATTAAGTAGGTCCTAGGTACTAGTCATCGCACTCCTCACCAATCTAGGGCTTTTATCAGACAATTAAATAAAAGCGTTGAAGAGTGAAATTTAAAAAATGTGAGGCGTAGCATAACGTTATTAGGGTTCAGTTGGTCTTACTTATGACTGACTATCAATAGAAATTTGACGCCTCCAACGATTTTATTTAATTGTCTGATCAACGCCCTAGATTGATGAGGAGTGTGATGACTAGTACCTAGGACCTACTTAATTATTTTCAAGCTTTTAGTATTATTATTACTTCATATATTATTATTTTATTTTCAAGTTTTTAATCTGTATTTAATTGCCTATTATTTCTCATTCTATTTAGTTCATTTAGTGACTCATTATTACAAGGACTCTTTCCTGACAATTTGTTACAATTTAAGTACTCAATACATATTCCTTGCAAAGACTTTACTCGACTCTGCGCCACGTATGCTTGTCCCTCCTCGAACTCCAAAATATTTTGATGTCACTTCTACCGGACCATATGTAATATTTGTTCCAAATATGAGCCAAATCGGACATCATAGTTCGCTTTCTATTCATGTATGTATTATGTGTTCCAAATATGAACCAAATTGGACCACAAATACGATTTTTTGATATATTTCGATCCATGCGCCACCTATCGGAGTTTTTTCTTATTATTGCATTGTCATCGGGTTCTGAACTATATTCCAAGTTTCAAGCTTGTAGCTTATCGGGAAGTTTTTTAAATTTCAATTACAAAATTCTGAAAACCTGAACTCTTGCAAAGGCCCAGACGCCGCTAACAATATTCTAACGAAACTCTTTACAATCTGTGGGACTGTTAGCTCATCTACTCAAAGGAAGGCAAATACTTTTATTGTTGGGCAAGTGTCATCACCTTGGGGTGGCGTTTTTTAGCCGCTGCTATGGAGCCTAAGGGCAAATTTGCTATTGGAGAGGTAAAAGTTGTGGGAGCGTGAAGATTGTGGCATATGCTGATGGCTTAGATATTTTTTACTGAACTTTCCTTTTTTTGTCTTGAAATTTGTGGACAAACATGAAAGCGACTTAATATAAAGGAAGTAATATATATATGAACAATTTTTTCGAAAACTCAATGTAAATGTTTCCATTTGATAGTATCGAGTGATTCGATAGTACGATTAGACCGGCATAATCTAAAATTAGCTTGAACAACCTCTCAATACAAACCTAAAACATGTATTAAATCAATCTTACAGTGTACAAATTGCGTTTCACAATCCGTTGATTTAATTATCATTACTTTGTACGTGCGCTAGTTGAATGGCTTACTTGCTGAATTTAATGGCTTTGTCAACAACTCCGACGCAGATTTTATGACCGAGTACAAGCTAATTCTAATTTACACCTTAGCACCTGCATTTATGCATTTTCGCGCACTTTTGGAAATTTCGCTATGTTCAACGTCTAGACATATTTTATGCCAATTTGTAACCTTGTGTTACTGTGGTTATTTGGTTTTCCTTTTTTTTCGAGGTGGTAAGAGGATCGCGTTGACGCCGCATGGGTAAGCTGGCAACGTAAGAAACGGGTGACTCAAATGAGTTTGCATGTGGGTACGCGTGAGTGGCTCTACATTTTCAACCATTGAAGGCAGGTGGGCGTAAATAACTTTTTCAATCTGTCTTCTTATAGTGGAGTCTTTAGTCTTGTGTTGCACAAATTGATTGCCACAAAAATCTGTCATTTATCATTTTGAGTTCAAGTTGCCAAATATTTTTTCAGCAAGCGCAAAACAGAGGAGCTGCAGCGCCACGAAATGAGTCAAATTGAAACAGTCGGTGTTTCGATAGGCGTTTTCAAATCTTACAATCTAATTGTTATGAACCCTTTTTTTTAAAGAGTCACTCGATCGGGAGGAATTCCTGTTGGCTCTAAGGATACAATACAAGAAACTCAACCGGTTGGGATTCTTTTACGACTGCGTCCATGGATTGACGAATTGTCTCGGTCTCTGGTAGTTTTTCATAGATTTTTGCATTGCGGATATTAACAGCCTCATATTTAGGTGCCCCATTTGCTCTCTCTTGAAGCAATTTATAGTTTGTATAATTAGATACAATATAACAATTCCAACAGGTAGTGTACACTTTTAATTTGCCACGAGCCAGCTTTTCCGCATGCTGAACTTGCACTTCAAGTTTATTTATTTGAATTTTATATATATAGACAGAAGATGTAGAATAACAACCAAACCCAAATCTGTAGTAAAACTTAAGCTATTAAAATAACCTAACTTGCTACCGCAGCTATAGTTCAGAAAAATTCCATTTGTAAGGAAGGTACCACGCCTCCTTCTTCCCAATTCCACATTTTACTGGAGGTGTAAGGACTTAACGCCATATAGCTTCCGACCAGTTTTCATTATTCTACCATCTAGAGATATGCGGCATGAAATATTCCATTTGTATGGGAGATGCCATACCCCTTCTTCCTCACCCCACATTTTATTGGCAGTGTTTTCTGAAATTTAATGTTCTGGCATAAATACTAGAAGTTATGCACTATCAAAAATCTAATTTGTATAGGATTTGCCACGCCCCTTTTATGTATATGTTTATACTTCCGTCAACAAAAGTATCAGCCAAACTCATTAATCTAAGCAGGAGGACCTAAGAACTCTCACTGGGTTCTATATGGGACACTGTGGTCTACGATATCATCTAAGTAAGTTAAATCTATCCAATACCCAAATTTGTCGTTTCTGTGATCTGGATGATGAAACGCCGGTTCACATTCTCTGCGAATGCGTCGTTCTGGCTAGGTAGAGGCTAGGTGGTGGGACTCTTAATTGTATGTGATATGGAGTAAAAAGCCTGAAGAGGTACTTAGATACATCAAAAGCCTCCTGTCCCAACGGGACCTATACGTCCCGCTCAACACACCGAATGGGACACATACGTCCCATCCCCTAGACCTCCCTGGAAGGGGTAGAGACTCCACTTAAAAATTTTCTACTTTTAAGGCCTATACTAAAGCTAAAATAATCAATATACCAGGAATTTTCCTGCTGGTTGCTTTAGTTTCGAAAGGGTTAAAGCGCATTACAAACTTCAACTTGAACTTCAGTTCGTAATTTTGAGTAAGCGGCAGTTATGAAATAACAGTTTTAAGTGCAATTAGCACGCAACAAAAACCACAAAAAATCCAACTATTTTCATTTATCTATGAGATAATAGTCGTAAAAAATTATGCAGCTCAAAAAAATATTGAAAAAAACGAGCGATAATATTTACATGAAAATTGTATACATTTGTACATTTGTATATAAAAGTTGTTAAACACAACAGAACAGCAAATAATTTTGTATAATTATAAAGTCACACGTTGAGCTTAAATGCTGTGAAAATTGCGCTGACACAACAAACAGAAGCCGCGCCGTAAAGGGCAAGTGCAAATTAAGCAACGAGAGACAGCAACAGCTGACGCTACAACACCATTAACATTAAGGTATAATGTGGTATTATGCAATAAATAAATAAAATATAACAACAACAAATGGCAAAATCGTCAGCAATTATGTGAAAAATCTAAGCTTGAGCTCCAAATAACAGCAAAAAATTCAAACCAAAAAAGAAAAAATATTATTTAATTAAGATAAAAATCTCATGTTACCGCAATTTAACAACTCACAAGCACGCTCTGGCGTATGAGTGATTCGTGCGATAAAATGCAAATTTACATGTACATATTTACATGGTTAAGTATGTAAGTAAAATTATCTACATACATACGTGGGAGTGCATAGCTGTGAATTATTTGAGAATCCAACCTTAAATTCTTCCGCCTTCATTAACATTATTCAGTGTCATGCCACTAAATGTTGCCATTTTTTTTTTTAATGTTGAGTAACTGTTGTACGGTTTGTACTTATGAGACTGCCCTATTACTCAGATACTCTGATATGTACTTAAGCTACATGACTGCATTCAGGTGGAAGAGTTTTTATGTAAATAAATATGCGATGAAATAAATTTCATAAAATTATGTACGTTTATCTAGGTTAAAAAGTTTCCCTGAACACTGCTGAGTTGAGAGTTTTAAAACGAAAATTCTGAATCTCAACTTATAAAAAAATAAAAAAAAATGTTTAAGCTAAAAGGGTTTATTGAAAACAATACGCTAAAAATGTGAGGCGTAGAGCATAACCTGATTAAGGTTCAGTTGGTCTTACTTATGATTATCAATAGAAATTTGACGAGTCCAACGCTTTTATTTAATCGTCTGATCAACGCCCTAGATTGATGAGGAGTGTGATGACTAGGACCTACCTAATTATTTTCTAGCTTTTAGTATTATTATTACATAATGTAAGTATTGCTTTCAATAAAACCGTTTTATTTTCAAGTGCTTAGTTTTTATTTAATTGCCTATTATTTCTCATTCTATTTAGTTCATTTAGTGACTCATTATTACAAGGACTCTTTCCTGACAATTTGTTACAATCTAAGTCCTCAATACATAATCCTTACAAAGACTTGTCTCGACTCAGCATGACGTATGCTTTTCCCTCCTCGAACTCCAAAATATTTTGATGTCACTTCTACCGAACTGTATGTAATATTTGTTCCAAATATGAGCCAAATTGGACAAATACGAGTATTTTTAATATCTCGATACTTGCGCCACCTGGCGGCGTTTTTTTCATTTGTCGCTTTCTTTTCATGTGTGTAATACGTGTTCCAAATATGAGCCTATTCGGAGCACAAATACGATTTTTTTGAATATCCCGATCCTTGCGCCACCTACCGGCGATTTTTCCCATAGGTCGCTTTCTATTCATGCATGTATTTTGTGTTCCAAATATGAGCTAAATCGGACCACAAATACGATTTTTTGAAATATTTGGATCCATGCGCCACCTATCGGAGTTTTTTCTTATTATTGCATTTTCATCGGTTTCTGAACTTTATTCCAAGTTTCAAACTTGTAGCTTATCGGGAAGTTACTTAAATTTCAATTACAAAGTTCTGTTCGCGAAACAGAGTCAAGCTAAATAAAACCGTTTAAAAAAAAGTTAAGGCGCGATAACCTCTCAAGAGATTTTAGGCCGAGCTTCTCTTCCAACATGCGTCATGCTCCTTTTATTTTTTTTTTATTTTTCCTACAAATTAGCCGGACAGGACCTACTTGTTTTATGCCGACTCGGAACGGCATCTGTAAGGCAGATGAGTTTTCATTTAGAGCTTTTCATGGCAGAAATACACTCGTAGTGCTTGCCAAACACTGCAGAAGGAGGACGCCGCTTAGAAAAATGTTCTTCTAATTGAAAAAACTTGTTTCTACAATTTTGATGATGCTTTGTCCGTGGCGTGAACCCAGGATCTTCTGTGTGTTAGGCGGAGCACGCTGCCATCACACCACTGTGAGCTCACCTTATAAATAAATTAAATGTAACGAGTAAGAAAAAGGTTAAGTTCGGGTGAAACCTAACATTACATACTCAGCTGTGCGTTTGAAACAGTGTTGTTGTTTGTTTTGTGCGGTTGATAGTGTTATAAGGCTGTGCAATAATACAATGTGGTTCTATTCTGAACTCATTTTCGTTCAGAAGAAGCAAAAGGGATACAGAGGCTACCACTAATGCACTAAATGCAGTTTGGCAGTTGTAGCTATGAAAAAAATGTTTATGCCAAATTTCGTTCGGATTGGTAGGTTTTTGTTCGACTTATGGCATTAAAAGTATTTTGGAAAGAGTATTAAAACAGGGGCGGGTCACGCCCATTTTAAAATTTTCTTAAGTTTTGTTCTTAGCTCAACCGTACCACTACTAAAGTAGAATATCAGGCAAATGTAGTTAAATACCATAGAGTTATAGCAAACTTTGTTAAGGTTAGACCATTACAAAAAGTGGGTGTGGCCTTTAAACGATTTCGATTATCTTCACTCAGTCCATAAAATGTGCAAAGATAGTGTCTCTGCCAAAATTCAATGTAATATTTTTAACGGTTTTTGATTTACGGCTGGTTAAACTTCCAAATTTTCTTCTAAATGTTATGTTTTGCGTCATAAAACCAATCCACCTACCAAATTTCATTAGCTTAACGGTATTCGGTTTTGAATTATCTCACTTTTTCCATTTTTCAAAATTTTCGATATCGAAAAAGTGGGCGTGGTTATCGTCCGATTTCGCTCATTTTCAATATCAACTATTCTAGGTGCAGGCAAGCCCGTATACCGAATTTGGTGAATATCAATATTTGCTCAAATTATCGTGTTAACGGACGGACATGGCTAAATCAATTTTTTTTCGATACTGATTATTTTGATATATGGAAGTCTATATCTATCTCGATTCCTTTATACCTGTACAACTAAACGTTATCCAATCAATGTTATAATACCCTGTGTATTAGCACAGCTGGGTATAAAACCGATTGTTACGAAATACAATCAAAATAAGTACGAACGGAACTGTCTTCGGCTGTTTCCAATACCTCATGGATGGAACATGGGATTTATACTTAATTTAGGACAGATCTATATGATTTTTTATTATACAACAATATTTGCCTCATAAGTAGGCTTTTGGGAAATTCAAAGCTTTTGGCTGTTAAAATGGAATCTTGTTTGAACAGTCGGTATGTATACGATATATACTTTGGAGCTGCTATCTGAGAACTTGAGAAAGATATGACAAAAGCTTCTTTTCTGAAAAATCGGTTGTATGGGGGATTGCATGCTATAATGACCCGATCCGATAGACAAATGTCTAATCGGACACAAAATATACCCGCTTTCCAAATTACACCAAGATATTTCATGTTTGTCGTCAAACAAACAGACAGACAGACCTACAGACATGGCTAAATCAACTCATATCGTCATATTGACTATTTCTGTATACTTATTGGTATGTCTATCTCTTGTCCTTTAAGGATTTACAATTTTGAAATTTTTGAGAAACTTGTCTAATAGTTATAGTACTTCATTTTCTTGAAAGCTATAAAAAAATTCAAAAAAATCTAGCTGGAGATTATGCAAGGTAAAAGTGTTTTCCTAACCAAAATTATAATGTAGGTCCTAGCAACTGCGAACCTTTTCGAAGTTGAAGTACAAAATGGGCGTGACCGCCAACCGATTTTGTTAATTTTTTCTACTACGAGCCAAATTTATACATGATATTTTCGACGGCTTTGATTTACGGTTTGAAAAACTTTTATTTTCACCTGCGGGCGGCGCCATACTTTAACACTATTTAAATAAAAAATCTAAATCACAAGGTCAACCCACGTATCAAGTTGCATCACTTTATCGGTCTTTGGTACGCAATTATCGCGTATTTTCAATTTTTCGAAATTTTCCTTTTGAAAAAGTGTGCGGTGATTTTATTCAATTTCGCCCAAAACACCAATTTATTAAGGGTCCAGATAAGAATTAACAAGTACGGAAGGTTAAGTGCGGGTGTAACGAACATTACAGACTCAGCTGAGAGCTTTGGAGACAAAATAAGGGAAAATGACCATGTAGGAAAATGAACCTAGGGTAACCCTGGAATGTGTTTGTATGACATGGGTATCAAAGGGTATCTTAGGTATTAAAGGGTATTTTAAAAGGTATTAAAGGGTATTTTAAAAGGGAGTGGGCCATAGTTCTATAGGTGACCGCTTTTTCGAGATATCGCCATAAAAGTGGACCAGGGGTGACTCTAGAATGTGTTTGTACGATATGGGTACTAAATGAAAGGTGTTGATAAGTATTTTAAAAGGGAGTAGCCCTAAGTTGTAAACGTGAAGGCGTTTTCGCGATATCGACCAAAATTTGGACCAGGGTGATCCAGAACATCATCTGTCGGGTATCGCTAATTTATTTATATATGTAATAACACGAACAGTATTCCTGCCATGATTCCAAGGGCTTTTGATTTCTCCCTGCAGAACTTTTTCATTTTCTTCTACTTAATATGGTAGGTGTCGCACCAATTTTACAA
Organism: Eurosta solidaginis; assembly: GCF_040869045.1. Classification (NCBI taxonomy): domain Eukaryota; kingdom Metazoa; phylum Arthropoda; class Insecta; order Diptera; family Tephritidae; genus Eurosta; species Eurosta solidaginis. The sequence goes on from NC_090322.1 coordinate 143,587,316, forward strand.
AGTTTTTTCTAAAGTTATATTTGCGTCAAAAAACCAACCCAATCACCATTTTTCATCCCTTTTTTCGCATTCGGTATAGAATTATGGCATTTTTTTCATTTTTCGAAATTTTCGATATCGAAAAAGTGGACGTGGCCACGGCCGTATTTCGCCCATTTTTATTACCAAGATAAAGTGAGTTCAGATAAGTACGTGAGCTAAGTTTAGTAAAGATATATCGATTTTTGCTCAAGTTATCGTGTTAACGGCCGGACGGTCCACTGGTCCTCATTCTCACAGAAAACTGTTATCGCCATAGAAGCTGTGCCCTTACCAAACTTCACAAGGTTTGGTAAATTTTTGTTCGACTTATGGCATTAAAAGTATTCTAAAAAAAAAAAAAAAAATAAAGTATTCTAGACAAATTAAATTAAAAAGGGCGGAGTTACGCCCATTTTGAAATTTTCTTTTATTTTTGTATATGTTGACATAATTTACTTATATACTGTAAAGATATTCAATTTTTTGTTAAAATTTGACTTAAAAAAAAAATTTTTTAAGTGGGCGTGTTCGTCATCCGATTTTGATAATTTTTGTTTAGCACACAAATAGTAGTAGGAGTAACGTTTCTGCCAAATTTCAGCATGATGTCCTCAACGACTGCCAAATTAGAGCTTGCAAAACTTTTAAAATACCTTCTTTTAAAAGTGGGCGATGACACGCCCATTGTCCAAAGTTTTACTAATTTTCTATTCTGCGTCATAAGGTCAACCCACCTACCAAGTTTCATCGCTTTATCCGTCTCTGGTAATGAATTATCGCACTCGAAAAACTGGGCGTGGTTATAGTCCGATTTCGTTCATTTTAAATACCGATCTGAGATGAGTGCCCAGGAACCTACATACGAAATTTCATTGAGATACCTCAAAATTTATTCAAGTTATCGTGTTTACGGACAGACGGACGGGCGGACATGGCTAAATGAATTTCTTTTTTTTGCCCAGATCATTTTGATATATAGTAGTCTATATCTATCTCGATTAGTTTATGCCGTTACGGGGTACCGTTATGCGAACAAAGTTAATATACTCTGCGAGATCTGTTCAGCTGAATATAAAAATACTTACTTACCTCTAATTCTCAGAGAAATGCAATGACTTTCGATGTCGTTATTAATCTAAAATTAAAAAGTAGAAACTCTGTATTAGTACGTAAATAAAAAGGCGTTTAACATTAACTTATAGATTCCAATTATTAATGATAATGGCACAACAAAATTAAAAGTCATAATAGTTCCTTGAATTTTCGCGGTTTTCCGACGGAGTGGAAAGTTTATGTATATCAGACTTATTTTCCAAAATCCTTAAGTTTACTGGTGTTGTGATTTCATCAAGGCAACTTCTTATTCGAATGGGTTGCCTTCAAACCAAGTGTAGCAAGTGAAAATAGAAAGTGTCGACTGAGCTAGACTGGAAATATAATCGGGATTAAATAAAAATAATAAATATAAGGCGCGATAACCTCCGAAGAGATCTAAGGCCGAGCTTCTCTTCCAATTTGCGTCGTGCTCCTCTTGATTTTCCCTACAAATTGGCCGGACGGGACCTACGTGTTTTATGCCGACTCCGAACGGCATCTGCAAGGCAGATGAGATTTTCACTGAGAGCTTTTCATTGCAGAAATATACCCTGAGCGCTTGCCAAACACTGCCGAGGGGTGACCCCGCTTAGAAAAATTGTCTTCTAATTGAAAAACCTTATTTCTAAAATTTTGATGTTGCTTTGCCCGGGGTGTGAACCCAGGGCATACGGTGTGGTAAGCGGAGCACACTACCATCACACCACGGTGGCCGCCGGATTGGGACTGGAATTATGACTGGAATTGGGACTGAGACTGGGACTAGGTCTGAAAGTGGAACTGGGACTGGAACAGGGAGCTGGAATAGGACTGGGACTTGGACTTGGGCTGGGACTGGAAATAAAGGAAGGAAAAGAGTAAGAAGAACTACAACGAAGAGAAAAGAGGGAAGGAAAAAACTGAGAAATAGATAGAGTTAGATGAAGATAGAAAGATAGAGAGAGAGAGGCAGAGAGAGGAGTAAATGAAAGGATAAGAAAAAGGTAGAGGCAGAGTAAGAGGAATAAAATTCTTAAAATGGATATAGACGTAAGTTAGGTCAAAACAACGTCTGCCGGGTCTGCTGGCATATCAATACAAGCAAACAATTTTTTTGGATCGTTTTTTGGAGTATCGACTGACGAGGAGATACACTTTGGGGGAAAATGCATTTAAAAAAGTGCCCACTCTTCGATATTGTGATTAATGGGAATAAGTTTGTTAAAAAAAATCGGAGGTGCAAGCCCGCCATGGGTAAATTTTGCTCCAGGACCAACGTTTTAAAATAAGCCAATGTAAATCATTCCTTCGCAATTATTTTCTATGGTTGTGAGAGGAAAAAGTTTTAAAAAATTGGCTTCAACTTAGTAAATGTTCTTCAAAGGACACTTGCAGGTGAAAAATGTATAAGGAGGATTTATTCCTGATTTTGTTCTACATTAAATTATTTATATTGATATTTGTTCCTTAATTACTTAATTTAGGGGATATTAGCCATAAAGGCCAAACGCCATTTTTGGTGCATTTTCAGCCTTTAGGTGAATTCCACAGTACAGATTCTAGTTTTTTTTATTGTGGATGGTCTAATGTATATGCATACTAACGATTAAGAATGTTTGAAATACTGTCACCGGGGAGGAAACTAGAGGTTTCTTTTTATAATTAATTTGAATAATTAAACATAATCCTAATAATGAACCAAAAGTTCATCAAGTTGAAATATTAATAGGTGTTGGTAAATCAATTAAAGTATTATTTGCAATTTTTTATTTGGAATGTATTTTGAATAACTTTCAAGCAATTACTAACTAATAAGACTTGTTATAATTTTCAGGTAGTTTGGCCATGGAACGATTAGAAGAAACTCTAGAGAGGCAGAGCTTTGCGCTTATTTGAGATATTCGAATACATCTTTTTCCATGCTGAACAAATATGCCCGGCTGAAGTCAAGCAGATGAATTTTCCTGAGAAACTTTTCATTGCAGGAATTCATTTGGAGTATTTGCCAAACGACTGTCAAGAGACGACCCCTTCAGAAACCATTTTTTTTTTTAGAAAAAACTTGTTTCTAAAGATTTTGATGTTGCCTTAAACCCAGGTCCTTCGGTATGGTAGGCGAGCATGCTACCACCACACCAAGTCGGCCGTTGCAAGGTTTACCCTCAGACGAAGTGGAGATTACTGCAAAACTCCGGTCAAGGCGCTGATATGTTCGGATTTGATTGTAATAAGAGCTTATGGGATCACGCATACTGGTTTTTGTCCCTCAAAAACAGAGAAATCAAATAAATTTGAAAGCTTTAAGTTAATTGTTCTCTAAAATGAAAAATGTGTTTTATATTTCCAGTTTGTACTGAATTAATTCTATCAATAAATATCAAACTGCCAAAAGCTATGATATTGCTAAAAATTTCCTAATTAGAAAATATTGCCTTTGTTAAACTGTGAGCTCTGCTCAGCCGAGTATAAAAAAATGTTTATGGATTTTGTTATTGCATATTTCAGGCATGCTTAACCAACGAAACGATATCATTTCGTTACGATAATCAACGTTAATAAACGAAACGAAGTCATTTCGTTTCGTTTATTAACGTTAAGATCGTCAAATTAACGAAATGATTTCGTTTCGTTTTCTGCCATATCAAAACGAAATCAAATCGTTTATGTTGATTATTAATTTCAAACTATGCTGGCAAAGCTGATTGATGGCGGAGTCATTAAAGGTGAAAGCATTAGCCAAGCTGATTGCAACTTTTCTCATGAATTTTGACAGTACGAACATTTCTCAAAGTATTTTTGACATTACCACCAACGAATTACACAAACAAATTACATAGAGTTTGTGTGTGTATGTGCGCTCGTTGTTGCCACCTTACGGCTTCACCATTGCTATAGCATTGCCAGCACAATTCAAATATAAAGTGTCACGTTTTTGTTAACGTTTTTAACGTTAACGAAAGCTTTTCGTTTCAGTTAAAAACGAGATACAATTTATTTTGATAATTTCTTTATCGATAATATTTCGAAGTGTTTCAACGGAAACGGTGGAAATTTTTTGATAAACGATTAGCTTAACGTTAAGGTGCATCCCTGGCATATTTACAACGTCGCAGAAAATGCAATGCTCATCTTCAGCACACATACTATAATAGCATTAGAGTGGGTCGAAACTAATTCTTTTTCTTGGTTCGTTTTAATGTAGCTGAAATAGTTTTTTATAAGTTGCTTGGAATGTTAAGACTGATATATCATTATTTGGGTCTTGAGAAGCTTTATGTATACTTTTTGAATGCTGAAATAATTTTCACATATCCTTGTTTCCTAATCGAGTTGTATCGCGTTAAAATATGTTCCTCGTTTCAACCTCAACAGGCGTATAATTAATAATAATAACATATGGTAAAGTTATAATTTCAAAAGACGAATTACAAATTATCATGTTTGCAATAATATACAAAATGAACTGATTTTACAAGAATAAAAAAGGTTGTTCCTAGACCCTCTCAACTTAAGCTACAAACTTAGTGACGGTATTTTATAACTTTTTTTCTTTTCGCATGCATACCGACCCAGTCGAATGAGTATCTTTCTCTTTGCTCCATACGTTTGCATTCTCACGTATTCGCACGTATTCGCCTTCAGGTGATTGCGCGTCGTTTTGAGTGTCCGCCAAATGGGTTCGAATGATTTGTTTATGAATCACTGGTACATGTGAGGCATATTTTAACAGCGTGGGAGAATTTAACTCGAAGGCAAGTTCACGTGTTCATATTTATGTATGTTTTTACACACATACAAATAATTGAATTCAATTTGAAATAATGCAAATTAATCCTGAATATATTTGTTAAAAATTACTACATGGATATTAAAATATATAATTAAATCTGTATTGACAAAAATAAATATTAATCGAGTTGAGTGTTTAACTTATGAACAAAAGTAAGAGCGTCTAAGTTCGAGTGAAATCGAAAATTATATACCTAAATGTGTTATAAATCAATGGTTGGTGGTAAAAACAAGATTTTTATTAAGAGTGAAAAAAACTTATAAACTTATCCGCAAAAGTGCAGTAAAGAGGAACTAGAAAGGGCAGGACTGTCTTCTAATGTGCTAAAGACCTCATATCTTTCATAAAATGAGCTGAGCAATAATCTTATCCTATTTGTAGCATCCGTGTACGATATGGAATATATTGAGAAGAGATGTACATAAGAAACATTTTCGATAAATATTAAAAAAAATTAGATTGGTTATACTTACTCAAAGTTTCACGGTTCTTGTTGTTTACATGAAATAGCTATGAAGATGAACATCTTATGTTGTTGTTGTAGCAATCTGAACAATCGGTTGCATGGGATATGTGAGTACTATATATGCAAACAATCTCTACGATTTTGTCAGACAATAATAAATGCCATATACGTAATCATTTGGTGAAATTTCAAGCTTCTATCTTAAAAATTTAAGAAGATATCACAAAAACCATCTTCCCTTATATGGGGGTATACAGTGATCCGATGCAGTTGGTTCTGACAAATGTCTCATCGGATATTACAATATATCAGTTTACCAAATTTCATTAAGATATCTCAAAAACTGAAGGACTTGGCAAATGGGTTTGCCTAAATCAACTCAGATCGTTTGCCGATCATTTCGACATACTTATTGGTGCGTCTACCACTTCTTATTTAAGGACTTACAGTTTTGAGATTCGGAACAAATATATTGTACAATTTCACTTTTGTAAAAGGCATAAAAAGAGCGCAAAAACGGGAGCTATGGTACCATTCAAATGAAGACACGTCGATTCATAATACTAAACAGGGACTTATTTTTTCTCCCATAAGAAGAAAACATGCCAGATCATTCAATTATAGAAAGGTGGACACATTTTTTTTCAATAAAAGGGGGATTCTCATACATATCAAGTAAGGGTAATATAAATACCATGCGTAATTTCAGTACGAATGATAATTACTATAGGATTATGCCCAAACGTTCCTAACAATTCCCTTATTTCTATTAATTCTGGTAGTACTATGATTACAAACCAAATTTCGAATGTTCCTTCTCCCAAATTACTAAACTTCTTTATTTGGCTTCTCCTTTTTCAATGGAGGCATTAACATCCAAAAGTACTACAGCGAAGCCCTTCTTTAGGAAAAACATCGAACCTCTAAATTTTCCATGGGCTAAAGCGTTTAATATGGCCATATTAATCGTTCCCGAGATATTCGGGTACTATGTTGCTTTGTTACCGGATCATAACGTACATATTTATATCCGGCTAAGGATCATCAATATCGATGAAACTCACTAAAACCTTCGGGAGGTGTCTTTATCGTTAATAAAACAACAACAACATTATTATTATTATGTAGAATAGTTCATTTTGGGCAAGCGGAGCGTTTGTTTGTGAATATCAATATACTCGAACAGGAATACTTATAATGTAGCTACTGTTCCTCATCACAACACCGACTCAAACATTTTTATTTGCAATCTGTCTTCACTGTATATTACCAGAACGTAAGAGATTTAAATACAAAACCAACTAAACTCTATTTGAAAACTCTACATTCTGATCTTAATATCATATGCTTTTCAGTGCCGTAGTTAAAACCCAACGTTTTTGATTCTGATAGTTTTTCTAGTGTGTATCAATACTTAGAAATGATCGCCTGAACAGAGTCGGAGACAACTTGGTGCATGCGCAACGGATTGCCGGACGTCCAGCCAATTCTGAAGGGATCGGATTTTCTTGTACTATTTTGGGACTACTTCGGGATTTGTTCGTGAGAATTTAGGATATAACTTTGGAAACACTTCGAAATTATTTTAAAGATAATTTTGAAACTATATATTTGGGTGCAATTTTAGGGCAATTTCAAGATCACCTCTGAATTATTTTCGGAATCAATACCAAACATTTAAAGATCACTTCGGGACTATTTTCGGAACCATTTCGGGGAAAACTTCAGGCTGTTTTGGGACAGTTTTCGGTATGATTTTAAGACAAACTGTTTAATAATAAAATACGTCCTATGATGCGCTATTTTTTAAATATTTTCTTAAAGTTGGTAGACCTATATGTTTTTGGGCCGACTCCGAACAGTATCTGTTAAGGAAGATACATTTTCAGAGAAGTTTTTTATGGCGCAAATATGCTCAGCCTATGCCGAGAGGCGACGCTCGTTTATAAAAGTTGTCTAAAAAATTGCATATTATTTGCCCCGTCACTTGAGTCGGGGATACATTGTTAGTTAGGTCAGCACAATAAGCCACGGCAGCCGCTCAAACTACCAATATTTTGATTTAAGTTACACAAATCTATTCAAATAATCTACACAAGAGTCAATGAATTTTAATAATCATAACCAAATTGACGAAACCCAATAGCCCTACCTTTCAACCATAAAATCGACGTAGACATACAAATGACCCATAGAAGAAACCAAATACTTTTCATACATACACTAGCATATGTATAGGCTAACACAACTCAGGCAAGCAGCAAATTAGCAAACTAGCACACATAAGATGATTTGTGCGCAAACAATTTTGAGATTTCAAGTTTCCTTTGATTTTTGCTAATTTCTATACTTTTAGGCTGCACACACTGAGACCGCTCTGTTAACGATGTCAATAAACTAACTAAAAATATGCGTCCTTATGTATTTAAGTACATATACACAGAACGTATATACATATATGTAACTTTAAAAAATGTCGTAAATTTATTTTACTCATGGAAATTTACTTTTGCAACACACTGTGCGTCATTCATCTTCAGTTAAAAGGTGCGTTTCTACAATTGCAACATTTGTGATTGCACATACATACATACATAAAAATGCATTCTACAAAGTTTTAAGCAACATGCTCATATCGACTTACATACAATTGCGGCAATTCCTAGAGAGTACCAAAAGAATTAAAATAAAAAATTATTAACATAAATGGCAATTACCGCTTACAACGCAGTGAACAACCAGCTTAAGAATAACCAGATGTCAGTTAAATATTGCACGAACAACAAACAACAAACTACTTAAATTTGTAATTTTATTGTTTTGTAATAGAATATCTTTTCGGCTTTGTTTGGTAATTTGGAAGTTTGGAAATGACGCAGCTCGAAAAACTGGACGTGCGCATGAACTTATTTCTATTGTAGTTCAAAGGTATTTCCGAAACTCATGTTTGTTTTATGGGACCATAAGAACAGCTTTCAAAATTATACTATATGTACTGGCAGACCAGGCGGACGCTGTTTTGCCCTTTCTTCTCTATCCAAATTTCTAGTAATCCGCTCCTTAAAAGAAAAAATCTATTAAATATTAATGTAGTCGAATTTCAAAAAATCGCACTATCAATTAAATTTTTTCGCATAGACCGATTTCCACTTGGTCCAGTACCCGGCAAAATAATGTCCTAAGTACCTCATATTCTATTTTATATGTTTTCACTATTTAACCTAGTATGTGATTTAGTGGGATGCTCTCGCTGAACACATATTTGAACGGTTGATCCACAGCGAACAGACACACAAACCGCTCCTTATTATACTCAGTTGAGCAGAGCTCACAGAGTATATTAAGTTTGATTGGATAACGGTTGGTTGTACAGGTATAAAGGAATCGAGATAGATATAGACTTCCATATATCAAAATCATCAGGATCGAAAAAAAATTTGATTGAGCCATGTCCATCCGTCCGTCCGTCCGTTAACACGATAAGGTATTCGTATGTAGGTTCCTGAGCACTCATCTCAGATCGCTATTTAAAATGAACGGTATCGGACTATAACCACGCCCACTTTTTCGATATCGAAAATTTCGAAAAACCGAAAAAGTGCAATAATTCACTACCAAAGACAGATAAAGCGATGAAACTTGGTAGGTGAGTTGAACTTGTGACGAAGAATAGAAAATTAGTAAAATTTTGGACAATGGGCGTGGCACCGCCCACTTTTAAAAGAAGGTAATTTAAAAATTTTGCAAGCTGTAATTCGGCAGTCGTTGAAGATATCATGATGAAATTTGGCAGGAACGTTACTCCTATTACTGTATGTACGCTTAATAAAAATTAGCAAAATCGGAGAAGGACCACGCCCACTTTTAAAAAAATTTTTTTTAAAAGTAAAATTTTAACAAAAAATTTAATATCTCTACATTATATAAGTAAATTATGTCAACATTCAACTTTAGTAATGATATGGTGCAACAAAATACAAAAAATAAAGAAAATTTCAAAATGGGCGTGGCTCCGCCCTTTTTCATTTAGTTTGTCTAGGATACTTTGAATGCCATAAGTCGAACAAAAATTTCCCAATCCTTTTGAAATTTAGTAGGGGCATAGATTTTATGACGTTAACTGTTTTCTGTGAGAATGGGCGAAATCGGTTGAAGCCACGCCCAGTTTTTATACAGTCGTCCGCCTGTCCTTCCGCATGGCAGTTAACACGATAACTTGAGCAAAAATCGACATATCTTTACTGAACTTAGTTCGCGTACTTATATGGGCTCACTTTATCTTGGTATAAAAAATGAACGAAATCCGACTATGACCACGCCCACTTTTTCGATATCGAAAATAACAAAAAATGAAAAAAAAGCCATAATTCTATACCAAATACGAAAAAAGGGATGAAACATGGTAATTGGATTGGTTTATTGACGCGAAATATAACTTTAGAAAAAAATTTGTAAAATGGTTGTGACACCTACCATATTAAGTAGAAGAAAATGAAAAAGTTCTGCAGGGCGAAATAAAACACCCTTGAAATCTTGGCAGGTATTACATATATAAATAAATTAGCGGTATCCAACAGATGATGTTCTGGGTCACCCTGGCCCACATTTTGGTCGATATCTGGAAAACGACTTCACATATACAATTACCACCACTCCCTTTTAAAACTCATTAATACCTTTAATTTGATACCCATATCGTACAAACACATTCTAGAGTCACCCCTGGTCCACCTTTATGGCGATATTTCGAAACGGCGTCCACCTATAGAACTAAGGCCCACTCCCTTTTAAAATACTCATTAAAACCTTTCGTTTGATACCCATGTTGTACAAACGTATTCTAGAGTCAACCCTGATCCACCTTTATGGCGATATCCCTAAATGGCGTACACCTATAGAACTATGGCCCACTCACTCATAAAATACTCTTTAATGCCTTTCATTTGATACACATGTCATACAAACACATTCCAGGGTTTCCCTCGGCTCATTTTCCTACATGGTTATTTTCCCTTATGTTGTCACCATAGCCCTCAACTGAGTATGTAATGTTCGGTTACACCCGAACTTAACCTTCCTTAATTGTTTTTTATAGTTTTCATGAAAATGAAATGGTATATTAATTTCGTCACGAAACCCAAAATTCTAAATCCTTAAAGGAAAATAGATAGACCCACCATTAAGTATACCGAAATAATCAGAATGAAGAGCTGAGTTGATTTAGCCATGTCCGTCTGTCCGTCTGTCTGTTTGAATGCAAACTAGTCCCTCAATTTTTGAGATATCTTGATAAAATTTGGTGAGCGGGTGTATTTGCGTGTCCGATTAGACATTTGCCGGAACCGGTCGGATCGGACCACTATAGCATATATCCTCCATACAACCGATTTTTCAGAAAAAGAGGATTTTGGTCATATCTTACTCAATTTAACAGATTGAAGCTTCAAACTTCACCATTTAATTTCGTATATTGCACATATTGTTGTCTGAAAAAATCATTGAGATCGGTGGCATACATAGTATATATCTCATACAACCGATTGTTCAGATGAGAAACTTTGCCCAATTTCTGCCCCGTTTTAACAGCTAGAAGCTTCAAGATCGGTGGTATATATATCATATACCCCATATAAACTGTAATTTTTGCCCCTTTTTTACGGCTAGAAGCTTCAAAATTCATTAAATAGTTACGTTTACGTCATATATTGTTGAAATACGTGATTCGTAGTCATAGTTTTTACACGCAGACCACAAAAAACATGAAACTTTGCATCCTCACACAAAGTACCTACCTGTTTTTTATTTTATATTTATCTTAAAAATCGTTTAGTTATGTAGATCTGTTCACTATATATTTCTTATCTTATACATCCCAATATTCGGAGATTACGAACGGGATAAGATTATTGTTCAGCCCCATTCAGTCCTGTTCTTACTTGTTTTAATATAATTTTTTTTAAATAGTGTTGGTTACATTCAGGGCTGTTCAAAATTTGTTTATATTGTAGTGCAAAACACAATACTTCTTATACAAAATTATATGTACACTGAAACTTTTTTAAATAAAAAAAAAATAAATAAAGGTTTTATATGTTCAAAGAATTTTCAGGGTCCCCTTAATTGTTAAATTCTGTATAAAAATTTTTTTCATTAATATTTTAGAAAAATTTTTTTGTGTGAATATGTAAGCGTAAATTTTAATATAAAACCGAAGTGCCTTGGCTTCATATTAGAGCTGCAAAAGTATCGATATAAATATCGATACATCGAGTACTAGGTTCATGGTGCGATTATCGATGTTTTTTTCTAAATATCGAGTACTGTATTCCCATTTCTTATTCCTTTTTCTAGAAGCAGAACTACCAACGTCTAAAACTATGGTAAGACAAATAAAACATGAATAAATAAAATTACATACATAACGTCAGATTTGTGTTTATTTCAGATGAAAACCTAACAAGTTTGTGGCTCTGAATATTGAAAAATTCTTACAGAAGTTCAATGTGAAAATTACGTTATTTTTTCATATTACATACACATATATACATGTATTCGTATATGTATCCATTTCGACAAAATCAGTAATAATTTTGCAATATGCCACTATTGCAAAAAATTTTATAAAACTAGTGGTAATACGTCCAATTTGTATCACCATCTAGAACGATCGCATACAACTGCAAATTTAGATTCACATAGCTCGCCAAATAAGATTAATTTTTATATGAAAAAACCTATGAAGATCCATGATCACGTAAAAAGGCTTTTGACAGCACCCTACTAGGGTTTAGTCAACGCAGACGTTCGGACTTTTCCCATAGTGAATGACAAAGGGTGTTGTAACTTTGTATATACCCTCGTTTCGCTGTATAAGCTACCATCGCGGAAAACTTTGCAGAATGTGTTTTATGATAGTTTCGAAGTGATGAAGACAAATTAAATATATATATATACATGTACATATTGTATTTACATAAATGTCTGATATATACCTGATATTGCTTTTAAATTGAGTAAGCGATTTTCACCATAAGAAAAATTGGATATATATCGCGATATATCGATACTCCCTCTTAAATATCGAAAATATCGAGTAAGCCGAATATCGATACTTTCGCAGCTCTACTTCATATGGAAGTGCTTTCATATGAAATTCAGACACTTTCATATGAATCGAAATTATATGTGAGGCCATATGGGAGTGCTATGAAACTATTTTTTTTATATTAAAAGCGTGAATTTGTATCTGTGCCTATTCTCCGGGGCAAAATAAAAACAAAACGCTATTAGTGTATAGGAGTTGAGAACAGCTCTGGTTATATTAAAAAGGAATCAACTACTTTTTTATGCATAACGAAAGTCGATATTTCAAAGTTTAATTAAAAGTAAAAAATATTTCAATTGGGAGCTTAGTTTTTGATTTATTGCTGTGTAATCTACAATTTTATAATTTTTTACCACATTTTGGACACTTACCATGCCACTACTATAGATTCCTTAACATTCCTTCCAAATTAACCCTTGCACATAGCTAAGCTTTAAAATGCATAAAACCCGTTTTCAAATAGGAGTATACTGTGTGGAGATAATACGTTAAATGGGCATATAGCAAGAAAAGGAGGTCCTAAATATTCTTAATTATACCATCAAAATTTAACACGCTTTTTATTAGAACATTTATAGAACATTTATTTAAAAAAAAAATTTGTTTTCTTTAATTTTCGTTTTATTAAAAAGTAATAAAAGCTTGTTCTTAGAAAAGCTTTTTTCTTAAATTTAATTTAAATATAAATTTTTTTAAATTTTTAGTAGGGTAAAATATTATTAAATTAGTTGTGTAATATTTACTTAGTTATTTGCAACGTTTCTCATGCTATCCATTTCTTTTAATGCATCAACATTACAAGGTTTCTTCGAAGTCAACTTTGAACAGTCAAGTTCTTCGATTCGAAGACCTGCTAAAGACCTAACTCAGCTTAAAGCCACATAAACTTGACCAGCAGCAAATACCCTACAAGACGGAGGTAACCAGTTCACCCACACATTCAAAGCTTTTTTCGCTCTCCACTAACACATCGACGTTTCATGCTGTCATCGAAATGACAGTTCATTAATTATTCCGGAAAACATTGAAACGCAAAAAAAATATAAATTGTTTACAACGAAAAATATCTTGTGCTTTTAGTTGTGACATGTGACGGAAATTAAGAATATTGCTGCAGAGACCATCTTTTTGCGTTGGCGGCCTTCGCCCAAAATAATATTAAGGGTAAAGTTTTACAAGACGGTACACCACCTAATTTAAAAATATCAAATAATAATAAAAACGGAGCTCGAGGCGCGCCTTTTGATTCCACGTTTGATAATTTTTGATAAAAATTGGGTGGTGCACCGTCTTTTAAATCGTTACCATATTAAGTTGTATAGAATCGGCGGGATGGCCTACAAGGTTTTATGTCAACTAAATCGCTCCCGATATGGTCGGGCTACTACCTTAATGGTTCCCGGAACGTACCCGATCTGCATCCGGCAAATGACCACCAAAGTCGATAACGGGGAGTGTCCTTATCGCTACAACAACAACAACATTATTTACTTTCTGATTTTCATTCATACGTATGTGCATTTTTAAATAATAAAAAAAATGTTATATTATTCTAATAGATAGCATCTCCGCCGGGTTGCGATTCAGCTCAGAATATGCCAAAATCAAACGAAATCTACAAAAACAAGGTACTTTACAAGCAACATGCTTTGGAATACGGTACCAAACTTGTTGGATGTATTTCCCTAAAAAAGGGTGGAACTACGCATCTTGGTTTGCCAGTATTTGCTTCGGTAATTTATATTGATTTGTAGTGATTAAAAATTGCAATAGTAGATAATGTAATGTGAATTAAAATTGAATAGGTAGCCGGAGCAAAAAAGGCAACTGATCGGCATGCAACTGTTATTTATGTGGTGCCACCGGGAGCTGCTGCTGCTATCCTAGAAGCATTAGAAGCAGAAATGTCTTTGATTTTTTGCATCACCAAAGTTGTGCCAAAACATGATAGGGTTCGCGTTAAGCACGCTCTCTTAAGGCAAAAAAAATCGCGTCTAGTCAGGCCCGATTGTTCAGGAATCATCGCACCAGAAAGGGTAAGTAAATTGGCTACCATATTAAATATATAAGCAACATGTATGAATTTTTTAGTGATAATTTGTCATGCTTTTGTTGATAATCATCTGAAGAATGCAAATACGACAGAGTTCGAAGTTCATGTGAAAACCAATTAATTTTTTTAATTAGCATTTGGAGAGAAAATTACATATGTATGTATGCATAGAACTGCATAGAAGGGGAGGAAAAATTAATTATTATCAGTAGATTTGCAAGATTTTTGTCATTTTCCCTGCATCGCAGTTGTCATTACATTGCGTCAAGAGAGGACATCAACACCTTACTACCCACAGCCAGTTAAAATTATTGTAAATTTTGCTCTTTTCATCACTGTTTCAAAACGTGGAAAGTTATATATCGAGCATTCCATGGAGAATGGTGTATTTTAGCAGATTTTCGCATTGCCGGCATTATTAATATTCAATCCCTAGAAGGTTTAATGTAGTCATATCAATAGTTCCCGAGATGGAGGGGCTAGTACCACAATGGTGCTTGTTACCGGAACGTAGATAGATAGATCATTTATTGAGGATTGCACAGTGACTTGCACATCTCCTTCACAGCACCTCATCCTAGCCGACTTCCTTGATGAACCCCAGCAGTGTTCTTTGCTTGAGGGATTAAATGTGGGAATGCTCTGGCCATGGTGAGCCCATAAACTTAGCCCTACGTCTTGAAATTGCGCCGCAATCTAGAAGGATATGGTCCACCGTCTGCTGATCCATCACAAAATCGGTATGTGTTGTTCGATACTATACCCAGCTTTTGCATGTGACTGTTCAGTCTACAGTGTCTTGTAAGAATAGCCGTTGGGGTTTTTAGGTTATCTTTTTGAGAGGCCTATTAATGCCCTATATCGAGTTGTGCTGTAACCCCCTAACAGTAACTTAGATTGACTCAGGCCTGGAATATTGCGCCAGTGTTCTCTCTTTTCCCTCCCTTCTGCTAATAAATGCCCCTGTGGGCCAACTGGCAGGAACAGCTCGGGATCGATGGGTCATGCAGTTGCTGCCTCTCTTTCCGTGTTGTCCGCCTGCTGTTGTTGTAGTAGCAGTGCTTCGCCCCATCCAATAGGTGCGACCGATCACAAATTGTCATCAATGTCCTCTAACGGGAGTCCAAAGAAACTTTCTGTTTCAACAGGGGTGGGCCATAATGAGAGGAGTGTTAGAGGCGTTGGTTGCACAATACAGTTAAAGAGATGGTTGGTGACATGTGGGGGCACATTACAAGCAGGACAATGTTTTGTATGTCGGGGTTGATTCTGGATAGGTAAGAGTTTAACCTGTTACGTTATCCAGCTCGAAGTTGAGCTAGAGTGACTACTCTCGTTTCCCTAGGGAGAGTGCGTTCCTCCTCTGCTAGTTTTGTTCTTTGAGTACAGGAATCACCGGCATAGAGGTCCGACGCCTGTTTGTGGAGTTCACTGAAGACATGCTTGTGTTTTTTTAGCTTCATACGGCTGTGTTCTCAGGTGCCGTATTTCCTCATAATGTAATGAGGCCGTGAACAACAAGAGCCACAAAAGATTTATAAAAGTTACGAGGAATCTAGCCCAGAGCAACCTGTCCGATGCAACCATCCCTTGCACGTGAAACACTGACAAGAGTATTTATTTTTTTAATTTAATTTATTTATTATTACGGCTGTTTAGGCCTAAAACTTAAACTACTAAGTGCAATTCATTGTTATAATCACTTATTACTATTGAATATGCTGTTGGAATGCCATGTGATTCCGATCAGCATATTTACTAGCGTGACAAAGGGACGAGTCTGGGAGCCAGTCATTTAAGGAAGGTCGGAAAGGACGGGTTTCCAATCCTCCAGTGCTCCCAGCTTAAGGCAACAAAATTTGGAACTTATATTTTTCAATTATATGTGTATTTTAAGCTTTCGGAATGTATTAGTCTCCGATCAATGCAGCTAAACATGTCTTTGGATGTTGGAAATTGAAAATAAGTGTATCCAATCACCTCTCAACTTTGTTTAGTAAAGACGCTGTCGGAATGCATGAAGATTCCGATTAGCACAGCTCAACATATAATGGGAGGTTGAAAAGGACGTGTTTCGAATCCCCCTTGCTCCAACTTTTATTTGGCCTTATTTTCGTTATTTTTGTTACACATTATATAATTTTATTGTTATATTTATGCTGTCGGAATGCGAATGATTCCGATCAGCAACAGTAAATACCAGCTGGAAATACCGAATTCCAGCGAAATTAGTTGTTGGAACTGTCTGGAGTTACAGGTGGCGACCGATTTTCTTTTTCTTAGGGCCGGATGCATTGTATTTTGCTGCTAGCATTATTACCATTCCCTTTTCGCGCTCCAGTATCGGTATATCATGTAAAAAAATAAAAGAAAAAAAAAACTATCTTATTGGAAGGTTTTTACAATGGTCCAATAAACTTTTTTTAAAAGTATTGAAGTTATTACTACTTTTTATGTGATTAGGAAGTTCATTGAAATATTTCAGGCCCTTATATATATGACCGTCCTAAAAAGATTTTTTTCAGGCAAACGCAGCAAACCCATTTCTCAGTACTGGGGTCAGGAGAAGGACCCGGATTGGGGTCGATAACTTCCCGGAAGAGGAGAGTATGGCGCAGACCCGCTGCAAGGATCTGCTGGGGGGTTGACAATTTGTGGGAGAGACGCAACAAATTAAACATGGAGTCCGCCTGCTCATTGCCCTCCACTCCCCTGTGGCCTAGGACCCAGGCCAACAGTACTACGTTGTGTGCTCCTAATTGATTCAGCTTTTCTACGCACTGAAGGACAAGTGCTGACTTTATTTCGAACGCCGCAAGTGCCTTTAGTGGAACCTGACTGCCTGACTGAGTATGGCAATTGTTTCATTGGGGTATCAGCGCTGAAGGTTCAGCTTAGCACACTAACTTATGGCGAATACTTCCGCTCGAAAATGCTCGGATGTGCTTTTAGAGTTACTGATATTTTGGTTCTGGGTCCGAAAACTCTGGCTCCAATCCCCTCTGGCGTCTTCGAGCCATCTATGTACCTTCCGATCTTGAGCCTAGTAATACATTGCACCCGCCTATACCTATACAGCCGTACCAAGAGACGGAGCAGCCCATTACATATTGGCACAACCGGAGCACTGCTGGACATCCATCCTATATGAAAGCTATGCATTCAAAAGTGTTTGTACCAGTGGCTGGTGCACACCGAACTGGACCAATGTATGTTATATTGAGGCCTGCACAAATACCAAGCTATGTTTATGTAAATAATGTTACTGCTAATGTCAATTTGCACGGTTGAGCACATACAGTACCTACGTTTATACAAGGTGGAACACCACACTACCTACATGGCGATGTAGCCACCGATCAGGTTGTTGTAAGAGATTAATTAAAATATGTTATTCATAAACACTGATTCTTATATTTTTATTATCATTAAACTGTGGACTAGACTCATGACGGGTATTCTTACTGGACACTGCCTTCTGGCGTCACATGCCTTTAAATTAGGCTTGGTCAGTGATAGCAGATGTAGGAAGTGCGAGTTGGAGGAGGAAACGATCGATTTCATTCTGTGCTCGTGCCCTGCGCTTGCCGGGCTAAGACTCCAGCTGACAGATGTCAGATCTAGAAGCAGCAAGTGGCTTAAGTTCTAGGAAGCCGCTAACCCGCTGGAGCCATGAGAAGCGTGGGTGCACTTTGGGTGTCCCAAGACAAGTTCCGTACCTGCTCCGAATAATTTGATAGATAGATAGATTAGATAGGGATCTGTTCTAGGTCCAACTCTTTGGAATGCGGTATATGGCGGGGTGCTACAAATCGACCTTCCCGGAGGCACGGAAATTGTCGGCTATGCAGATGATATTGTCGTAGTAGCAGTGGCCAAGAAACTTGATCTGCTCCAAGCATTATGTAATGACGCCATGGGAAGGATAACGGAATGGTTGACGAACACGGGGCTGGAGATGGCTAGCAATAAGACAGAAGTGGTTCTGATGAGCTCAAGGCGGAGTGTGGATGAGTTGGTCCTAACCATAGGAGATTTTCAAATAAATTCAAAGCCCTCCTTGAAATATCTAGGAGTAATCATTGACTCAAAACTAACTTTTAGGGAGCACTTCAGGGCGGTGTGGGACAAAGTTTCTAGAGTTAGTGGAATCCTAACGCGAATAATGCCCAACATCGGCGGCCCAAGCGAAGCTACCCGTCAGCGATTATCCAACGTAACCAGCTCTATAATATTATATGCAGCACCAGTATGGCACAGATCTAAAATGGTCCACCAAAAAGATATACTAGCAGCCTACCGCATTACTGCTATACGAATAGCATGTGCTGTTCCGACGACGCGATCCATGTTTTATCCAGGAAAATCCCAGTACATCTACTCTCAGGTGAAATGGCCGATCTGTATGGCATTGGATTCAGCCGACCATCTGAAGATGCTAAAAAAAGCGCAAGGTCACGAACAATAGTTAGGTGGCAAGAACGGCGGGAAGATTCGAGAAAAGAGCGCTGAACCTTCATGCTAGTCCGGAATATAGCGGAATGGTACGAGCGAAAACACGGCAAACTAAATTACCATCTCACACAGATATTGAGCGGGCACGGTGGCTTGAAGGAATATCTACATAAGCGTGGGATAGAGGAGGATCATTTCTGTCCAAGCTGTCCGTCCGAATTGGAAAGCGCAGAACATGTAATATTTCACTGCCCTCGTTTTCACGGCGAAAGACTGTCTGTAAACAGAGTTTTTGGAGAGGAAGATGGCCTTTATAGTAATGACGAAATTGATGATGCATGCCGAAAGGGAGCGTAGAGAAATGCGCGTGGCGACTAAATCGCCTTTGAAGTTACTTTACCAGGTCCTGATTCTAGTTATCTGAAATCCCTCTTGTGCCTTTGGAAAAGAGCTATGTGTGGAGCCCTATTTATGGAACACTTTTCGGCTTATATTAAAAACTTTTAATCTATTCTTACTGATATGAGTTTCTTTTTCATTCTAGGTAATTTGATTTTGACGATGTGAGGATAAAAATATCCCAAATATTCCAGCTGTGGCTGTAAGAACATACATTTGCTCAAATTAGAAGAAAACTGCACGGTTGAGCACATCCAGTATCTACGTTTATACAAGGAGGAACACCACACTACTTTCACGGGGATGTAGCCACCGATCACGTTGTTGTAAGAGCTTATTTTAAATATGTTATTCATAAACACTGATTCTAATATTTTGTTTTGGTTTTTACTTTAGAGTCAACCTGTTATATAAGCGATGTCAGCTATGCCTGTAACTTAAGCGCCTTCAGATGTAATAGTTACCGCGGACGCGGTCACAGGAGTAGTTCACTACGTGGGGATTACACTAATCAAGGACTTTCAATATCGGAAGGTTTTCCAGCACTATAACACACCAACAATATGTGCAATCACCCGAATAAATTGTACAACAAACGTTAACACCACATCATCAGCCAGCAACAACAACAACAAACGCAACAAGTTGAAACTTCTAAACAATTAATGACTAGTGAACCACCAACATATCCGCAATATGCGCAAGCATCAACACCAACATGTGTCGCCTACTTTGCAACACGGTGAAGATGGCCAAGGCCATTCTGATTCTAATACTGATAAAGGCGAACCGTTGGCAAATTTAAAAACTCAAACAGACCACGAAAAATGTTGATGGTATTAATTCTAGTACAGATAGTAAATAATTTAAACCTAAGAAAAAAGCTAAACTTGATAAAAACTTAACCGAAGATGACAATGTTTCTAATTCTAATACTAAGGAAGATGAACCTTTGATAAATATGAAGCTTAAAACAGAGTTATCAAAAAATGACGATGATGATAATGATGTTGATGCAAAGTCCAATGTTGAAAATGATGAAAATTATGAAACAGAATCTGAAAATAGTATGAGTGTGGATTATAACCTGAAGCAAAACTGTCATATCCGGTACGACCAGAATTAGATGTTAAGAAAAGAGCCTACATAAAGATGCTCAGTATATTTATGGAAAATTTATCATGAGACAATGCCCAATGTATGTATTTCAATTAAATTCAGCAAATTGTTGGAAAAAGCATCTAAACTTTATGCATCGTGTAGAGAAACCAGAACATTTACAATTTAAATATAACGAACGTGGTGCAAAATGTAAATTTTGTGATATTCAAGCAGCTACACCAAGCTTTAACAAATTATTGGACCATGAGATTTATCATATGCCTAATAGTCATTATTTAAAATGTAAATTATGCGATTGGAAGACGAAAATACATTCAAGTATGAATTTTCATTTACGTGTACAACACGCTGAAACAATTGATGTAACAACGAAAAGTTTAGAATTGAATGTTTGTCCATATTGTAATCACAATGGTATTTACGCAAATACTTAATACATCTTTTCTATGTTTAGAATGTGGTGAATAATTTAGAACAAATACAAGTTTACGTGTACACCACAAGATTTGAACGGAAATATCTTGAGGGTATGGTTACACCTATGTGGCATCTACAAGCTATTTATAATGACTAGTATGGAATGAATCCGGATATGGAAGAAAACGGAGGTGACGAAATGAATCACCATGCTTCTTTGGATTCTGGTGATACTCCTGACATGCTTCCTAATTTCCCTACGTCTGATGTTACTATACCTACCAAACTAATATGACTGCAAACTGATGAGCAACACTACCAGCGCAGGAAAAATAAGAACTTCAAAGCAAGGTTTCGGAAAGGGCACGACTATGAATAGACGTTAATGTATTTATATAGTTTATAAATACAAAAATTCACATATGTAAAGTTCGCTAGAGTAATAAGGCAATAATTTAAATTGTAAAAAAACATTGTATATATGAATAATTTATAATTAAATATTATCTGAACATAAAGGACGCGTTTCATTCAGAAAAAGCGATTTGACAGAAGGTAACCGATACGGGTAACCGATAGGCCAGTTACCCGTGTTGTTGTTGTTGCATATGTTTTGGTTAGCGATAACGAAAACATAACTGATGAAGTAACTTAAAAATGTAAATAACATCGAGCGAGAAGGAATGTCAAAAACACAATAGGTAAGAGCGAGAAAGCGAGTCACACGTACAGCAATGTAAAAGTCATTAAGACGATAATTGGTGAACAAGTTATTGATGACGATTAAGTAATCGATTAGGGAACGGGTACCTGTCTTGTAGGGTAATTTGCAGCCCAGATAAACAACAGCATGATCTACAGTAGTTCCCTGCATTTTATGCACAGTTGAAGCCCACGACAAGACACTCGGGAGCATTCTTCTTTCAGCTGTGCCGTGATTAAATTTAGAAGGAAATTGAACTGATTTATGCTTGAAACACAATGCCGAGCGACGACGATATACGCCGCGTCGGGCAATGATATTTTTCAAATTACGCCCAGACATTTCGTCTACTTAAAACACAATGCCGGGCGAAATTGACGTCGTTTATTCAGAGTGGCCATTATTAAGAAACAAAGATGAAAACAATTAAAACTTTTTTAATTCTCTGCTTTAGCACTTGACTTTAGCAGTCAACACGCCCAAAATGTTAAGAAATTACCAAAACAAACAAACATTTTTGATGTTAAAAAATTAAATTAAAAATTATATGTAAAGAAAAAAAAATTGTTTTTGAATATTATGTTTTCTTTTTTTATAGTTAAAAAATTGAACAGCAGCAACCCTTGGGATGTTTGTCGTCATCACTCGGCAGCGACGATAGAAATAAATCTATCGTCGCAAAATGACGTCGCGTAAATTTCGCTCTCGGCGTTCATTGTGTTCACCTTCATGTAATTATGGGGATTCTATTTTTGACAAGGCGATGTTCGTCGCGTTTATTTCGCGGCATCAGGGCATTGTGTTTCAAGCTTTAGGCTGTATTATGTGAACGTCATCGTTACCAAAGTCTACGCGAACCGACGGTATATCGTTATGGTATAGTTGAGCACGTCTGTAATATGGCTATATAATTTCCAAGAAGTTTTCACTAATCAACTTCGCCAGCAGTTGTGCTTTTGGAATGCACCCCATGCTTTGTTCAACTCATTCAAATGAATTTGTATATATGTGCATACACATGTTCACGTGTTCTTGCAACAACAAAACGTGAAATATATACATACATATGAGTATACAGATTTTCGAGAAAACATATGGTATGTGTTTGCCAAAAGTGGCTTCACTTCGGATATCAGCGTCTTCGGTTGTCAGATCTTTGGCGTTCAACGCTAACGCGGTGTCAGGATGAAAAAGACTCTCAACCAAATTACTGACACGAATCGCTACGTTTAAATAACCCTGACTGAGTATGAGTACACAATTTTTTATATCATTATACGAATATATTGGGGCATATTCACAATCGAAATAAAATGTGACTAAGTTAGTTGAAGCATTTTTTGACAGAGAGAACATATAAAATTGTGTCAAACAGTGTTAACTAACTTAAAATCATATTTCATTGTGACTTTGCCTATGTCGCGTTCAGTTTACAACTACTCATTGCAGATCTCTGCTCTGTTTTAAAATAAAATTCCAACTTTCGCTTAGCTAAAATTCCATCGCTAAAAATCTGTAAAACAAAATCAAGTGCGCAGAAAAGTATTCAATATTTAGCGATAACAAACAAAGCGAAGTTACCTGCTTTCTTGAGGACTTAGGCTTTTATGCCAAGGTGAGCACAAATCTTTACCGATAACTCTGTTATCGATTAATTTATCGAATTGTCGCAAAGTAATGTTGCATTGTCATCAGAGTTATACATGCGTGCAACATTTCAGCTCAATCGGACACCGGGTAGTGTATCAAATTTAACTTGCAAAATTTGATTACAAACAACAGCCAAGTGAAACTACATAAAAGCTTATAATAATATTCACATGCAGCGGAACCAAGATCTACACCGAAGTTCACAAACGGGATCATTTTTTTTGTTCGCCCTGAATACTAGGTACCTTCATGAACATTGCTGAAGCTTTGAACAATGTTTTGAAACGGGTAATTCAAAACGGTCTCAACACAATTATTTCGAAATGGCTTCTATGTAAGAAATCAGTAAACAAAGGCACTACAGGCCATGGTTTGCTTCACCAATTGCTTAGACAGTTAGACAAAGTACCAGTTTAACACACAGGGTATGTAAGTGACGTTTCAGTCATCATTAGCGGCAAGGACTGGTCAACAATTAGCTTACGGATGGATCAAGCGCTTAACAAACACTTGCTTGGTCGTCAGACGTCGGATTTACCAATAACGTGCAAAAGACAGCCATAGTCTTATTTAATAAGAAATATAAGGTACCGAAATGAATAAGGCTTTAGCTAAGAGGGGTTCCCTGCAGTATAAAAATAGCAGACAAAATCTGAATATTTCCAAAGAGTAAACCGTCGCGGAAACTCCTTGTGGAGGCGTGGGCAGTGACTTTACATCATACACAGCTACTAATACTTCTATGGCTTTCAGTAGAAAATGTGTTACACTAATGAGCTTGTTCTGCAATGATGTTTTTCACAGTCGTACCGTTTCCCTTCGCGCCATACCAGGAAAAATTGCATTTGTGTTCGGCGATTAAATTAAAAGTTTGGCCTTTTCCACCAACCCTGAAAGTGTTCGCTTCATTTTCTTCCTCAGATCTTTTGCGTAAAGTCTCGATAGGAAAAGTTTGGCAAGAAACGTTCTTTATCAGTGCACTACGGGACTAGGGGAGATATAGATAATATTTTCTTTAACCGAGCATGCGATGTTTGCACTGATATTTTCCCATGCATGAGACTCTTTTCGCTCTGTTGTTTCCGGTTTGTATATTCACTTTCCGATAACTTCTCCAGCTTAAAAATCTCCCTTACCTTTCTTCTGAGGAGACTTTCTTTTTTACTCAGGCATGTCGGCATTACTTGAATCTTCTAGGAGGGCAAACTGTATTTACGCAGTCATAGGCCCTACCTCGCAGTCCTGGGAATGGGAATTGTCTACATCCTAAAATCAGGATTTTTACATTAACGGACCGAACTTCCTTCCACCCGCTTCTACCACATCTCGGACCTTAGTTATGTGCTTCCTCTGCTACTTTGTAGGATCCTAAACGCTCCCTGCGATGGACAAATTTTAATTCTGCCTGGAACTGTGAAAAGGCTATTTTACTACATCTGCTTCGCGCATTTCTCCACTCTGCATCTACGTTTGGGTTCGGCCACTTTAGATCCCTTGCAACGGATTGCACGGAATGCGTGGATTCTGACAAGTTCGAGCCCTCTATAGAATTAAAACCGAGTTATCTCTTTAAACTAGAATACAGTCGTATGATGATGAATAAGTTTAAAAATTGGAAAGCAATCTAAGCCCACATACTTTTGAGTTGTCTCATGTTTATTAACATCACCTAAAATGCACAGACTATTTATACTGATATATGTTTTAAATATACTCGCTAACTTTATTTTATTGTTTTAATGCAGCATAACGAAGCTTGTACAAAATTTCCCACGGCTGGCACAAACCAAGTGTGAGCTGCTAAGGTTTGCAACAATCGAAAGTATACTTACGTATGTAGATATGTACTAACAGAGGTGTGCTTTTAAGTAGAGTTTGTTATCAAACACGGTTTAATTAAGCGGATGTCACATTATTTGAGTACTTAAAATTTAACAACAATTCGGACGAGATTGTAAGTTTCTGATATCAAATTGCTGATGACGTAAGTTAAACAACAAAGTCATAAAATTACTATAATGCAATAAACATGTTAATAAGAAAGCAATTCCAAAAGGTTGAATACATTTATGAACTGTCTTAAGATGTAGTCCTAGTCACACTTCGAAGTTCAATCCCAGTTTTTTCTCTTTCGTGCTCTCTGGCTAGATTGAACAGTCTGGATGTAAGATGGGACAATCAGTGTGATCTTGGAAAAAAGTCAGGGAGTTTTGAAGGATGGGGAAGGGGCAGGGTTTGAAAGCGTGTTCTCTATTAAGTCCGGCTACAAGCTCGCGTCTGCTTTCAAGCAACCGAATGGCTCTATATATAACTAATTTGTAACCAACTCCTTGTAAGGTTAGTGTGCTGGGCTAGGAACAAATAAACTTCCAATAAAAAACTAACCCAAACATCGGATTACAGGTCTATAGGAGAGGTGATGGATGGGACAAGACGTAAAGGCAATCGGGCCTTGCTAGCCAAAGATTTGGTCGTGGTGTTGGTTTTGCTGTGGAAAAGAGACTTCGGCGCCTGGTGCAGCGAGCGAGTCGCTGCGATTCACATCAACTTGGTGTACGTGGATAAGTATGATCTCTGGGATATGTCATAGGAGTTCGTCAAATAAAGTCAAACTTCTTTTTTAATACACTGTAATGATTACAAGGCACTTACTAAACTAGTAATTGAGCACGACCCTCATTGCAATGACTTAGCATTTACAAGCACCTAAGCTTATGTATGTGTATTAGACTAGGTCGATTTATTAACCGATATCGCGCAATCGACTTTTCGATAGGATTTGGGCTCAGGAAATAAAGTTCCACTACGCATACCCAAAAAAATAATTTTGGAGCCTGCGAAAAAAAAAAATGGGGAAAGGGTAAATTTTTCGACCAAAACACTCCCCAAAACCTTAAAAATATTTTTTTTTCAAAAAACTGTTATCGCCAACGTTTTTACAACAGTTTTTTGAAAAAAAAAAAAATATTTTTTGGATTTTGGGGAGTGTTTTGGTCGATAAATTGACCCTTTCGCCATTTCTTTTCGCAGGCTCGATTAACTTTCTCTGTTAACTTTCGTCCATACAAATCGACCCAGGTTAATGTGTATACAAGCTTTTTAAGCAGATTAGCAGGTGATCTTTAAATTTTCAAGAGGTTTTATTTTGTTTGTTTAATGTTAAAAGGCAGCACCGCGACATCGCTTACAGCTTTTGATAAAGCTTAAAAATACCAGGCACTTAATCAAATGTTGCGTGAGAGCAGAGCGAAATTCTTATCAATTAGTGCAATTTACGGGACCAACCTCCAGCTTTTCCAGGTGAGGAACATTAACAACATAATATATCTGGTTAGGTACTTTACCAAGCTTGTTAAGCTTTGATAACACGCTCCAAAACTGCAAAACGATGGCTATTAAATGCAGAAAATATTACCGTCGAATTATCGTCTTGTTATCGCCGAGTTATTGGTCTATTATCGACGGGTTGCAGATGTGTATTCGATTTTTTATTGACTTTTTATTGTATCTGTTTCTTAATAAAACGACCGAAATTAATAAATCGATATATTTTCGACACAAGGTCGATAACTTTTTGATAACAAGTCTATAACTTTTGGATAACTATTTGATAACATATCAATAACTTTTCGATAATGAATCGTTAACTTTTCAATAAAAAATCTACAACACGCCGTTAATACTCCGATAACTTTTTGATACAAAATGGATAACTTTGCTAGTATATATCGATAACTTTTTCATACATTTTCGATAAAAAATCCATTATTTTTCGACAACTTTTCGATAAACAATCGATAAGTGTTTGATAATAAATCGACATTTTTTCGATAAAAAACCAATAAATCTTCGATAAAAAATTTTTGTTATCGAAGGCAAATTTATATACATTTCGATAACCGATCGGTAACTCGTTTGTATCTAGGGGATAACACATTTATAACAAACCGATAACTCGTCGCTAATGAAACGTTTCCACTTTGATAAAAAAAATTTTGCTATGAGTTCTAATATTTCCTGTCCCATATTTTCTTTTTCCCTTTCCTTTCCCTCCCCTTTTCTTTTCTTTCCTCTCTTTTTTTTTCTTGCCCTATCCTCCCTTAATTTTCTGTCAAACCTGGAGGCAGTCACGCAAAGCAACCTCCGAGCTAGTGCTTATCGGATGCAGAACACAACAGGACTAACTGCGCTGAAAATTATATGTATTTAACCCTCATTCGTACTGATGCGTCCAGCTAGACCTTCTTGAACTTTATTCTCTAAGTATTTCTATGAACGGTGAACAGTTTATATTTTAACGCTTCTTGATATCCCTTGTTATATATTTTAGCGTAATTTTTTTGATGCATATATTTAAAAAAAATTGTATAAATAGTTATCATATTGACTAATGACTCTAGCCAGACCTTTACGAAGATAGCGTAGTCTATTAATTACTGTTGGGTAGTTTAACTAAAACTCGAGAACGGGTTGACCGATTTGGCTAAATTTGGTTTCGAACTATTTTTGGAAGTCCATGAAAGGTTTCAAAGGTCAGTAAATATGATAAAAATGTTAGGAACTAGCCGACTCAGTAAACTTCGTATCGCCTCAGAATGTATTTATGAAAAGGAATTCCTGTTCCATACTCTCGCTAAAACTCAAAATCTGCTTGATCGATTTTTATAATTTTTTTTGTTCCGCTCGTTATGGTTCAAGGATGGTTTAGAAGAAAAAAATCGGAAAAAATTACAGTATAGCGCCCCTTATTTTAAAATATATATAAAATTTAAATTCGCTTTTTCTCCGCAATTATTTGAAACAGCTATTCAATATACTATATACAGATGCATGAGGAAATTTAGGTGAGGAGTGGAAGTGGGAGTAGGAACGCGAATGGGAATGGGAGTAGAAGAGGGTGTGAGATTGGGAACGGGAGTGGGTAGTAGGATTGGAAACGGGGTTGGGAGTGTGAATGGTAGCGAGGCAAATGTAATAGGGGATGAGCAAGAATAAGAAGGTAATGGAATATTAAGTAGAAGAGATTGGTAAAGAGAGTGAGGAGGGCAGTAGAAGTTTGAGTCTTGAATGTATGAAAACTAATTTTCGGGCAAAATAAAG
Organism: Eurosta solidaginis; assembly: GCF_040869045.1. Taxonomy (NCBI): domain Eukaryota; kingdom Metazoa; phylum Arthropoda; class Insecta; order Diptera; family Tephritidae; genus Eurosta; species Eurosta solidaginis. The sequence goes on from NC_090322.1 coordinate 143,615,671, forward strand.
TCTGCCGGGTACACTAGGGTTATATATGTATGTTTAAGTTCATAAAAACAAACCTAATGAAATTGTGTACACGCAAATATTTCTAGTAAAAATGGACGGGATCGGTTAAGGACCACGGCAACTTAGATATAAAACAAGTTTAAAAGTGTCGTAGACTAGAATAATAAGCTATAACTTAGCAAAAAATAGTTTTGAATCAATGATATTTCACTTATCAAGTTTTATTGTACGAGGAAATGGGGAGAAATTTTTTTAAACGGGCGGTGCCACGTGTTATGTAGAAAAGTAATTTATCTGAAATGAAATATACAATTGAAGCTCACGATGAGTATATAATGTTCGGTTACACCCGAACTTAGACACCTTTACTTGTTTTTTCATTCCATTTAGTTCATTTAGTGACTCATTAGCCGTGTTTTTTTACACGCGTATACGTTTCGTTTGCGCGTAAAAAAACGCTTATCCTCGCTTAGATAATGCTTAGGAGACCCATCTAGCGGCAGTGGTTAAACAACTACCTACAGCACAGGGTGTGCCGAAAAGCGGAGACACAACCCTCTGTTGTATTTCTGTGGATAACATATAGCTGAATCAGTTGTGATAAATAGTGGACGCGCATAGAATACATAGAATTAGTGCAGAGGGTGAAACATAGACACATATTTCAGATACATCTGAGTATAATTCGTTTTGAAATTTAGTAGTACTAATTTTATGCGTAGCAATTTCAGAGGTGTATTTAAAATTTGGCGCTTAGCAGTCCATATAAAGTTTAAGCGTAAACGTATATAGATGTGAAAAAAACAGCTATTATTACAAGGACTCTTTCCTGACAATTTGTTATAATCTAAGTAATCAATACATCATCCTTCCAAAGACTTTACTTGACTCTGCGCCACGTATACTTGTCCCTCCTCGAACTCCAAAGTATTTTGATGTCACTTCTACCGGAATGCATGTAATTTTTGTTCCAAATGTGAGCCAAATCGGACATCATAGGTCGCTTTATATTCATGTATGTATTATGTGTCCCAAATATGAGCCAAATCGGACAACAAATACGATTTTTTTGAATATCTCGATCCTTGCGCCACCTAGCGGCGATTTTTTCATAGGTCGCTTTCTATTCATGTATGTATTATGTGTTACAAATATGTACCAAATCGGACCACAAATACGATTTTTTTAAATATTTCGATCCATGTGCCACCTCTCGGAGTTTTTTTCTTATTATTGCATTTTCATCGGGTTCTGAACTATATTCCAAGTTTCAAGCTCGTAGCTTATCGGCAAGTTACTTAAATTTCAATTAAAAAATTCGTGCCGACCAGCCAGCAGGCCGGCCTGTCAAGTCAAGGTAAATAAAACCGTTTAAAAAACTGAAGTTCCCACAAAATGGGGTTAAAGTTTCTTTTGGGTCCAGCCAGGCACGTTGGTACTCTATATGATAAAACGTATCCGTAAAATTACTGTTAAATTAATTAATAAATGGCTACGACTATTTTAGAACTACCTACTACTAAACCAGTTAAGTATGCGTTCAAAAGTCTGCAAAGGGGCCCTATTTCCATTGAGTAGGACATCGCAATCTGGACAGAATTATAACTATGATACTTGTATATACTTCACTTTTATAACAAATTCATATCCAATCGAAAAAAAAAAAAAAATTTGTAAGCGGATATTCAAGGACCCACTGTGTCGGTTATGCGATATTCATAAAAGTGTTGCGATATTTTGGACTTCATACGACGACATATTTAAATATGCCAAGATAAAGTCAAACGCTTGGAAGCAGCAACAGTTGCTTTGTCCATGACTGGTGACTGACACGTCATTGCCATTTCTTGTCAATACTTTTCTTATTCAACTCTTAAGATTTTTTAAGCTTTTTGTATCTATTATGGTTATGTATAAATAGTAGACTGGTCGTTAAAAATTAAATCTCTTGAAAGGTGATAACTGCACCTATTCTCTTTTAATGCGAAAACATTAGAAATTTTTAGCTTTTTTTATCATTTCTACTAAAAAATTTACCTACGCCATGTTGTTCTGTATGCAAAAAATTCTAGTATTTTCCAATCAAAAGGCGACAGAGGAGTGACTTAAGAAATTTTAAAGACCAATTTAATATATTGTGACGAATATTAGTGACACTAAGTGATACTCACATCACTAATCTGATACTAAGTAAATAAAGCCACAACAACAATAAAGCAAGCAGTCACTTGTATCTACATAAACGAATCAATCATTATGTGTACACATATGTACGTACACGCAGCGGAGAGAAACGCACAAACACATGCATATGTATATCTTATCTGCACAAAAGTAGGAAATCATTTGTGCAAGTATCACTCACATATACACGCGCATATGAGAAGCTATAACGTGCATCTGTAGTTATAGCTGGTAATTTTACAGCTGGTAACTAAGTTAAATCTAGAAATGCCTAGAAGTATGCGAACGAGGAAATCGAAGAGTATAAAAGAGCGCAGGCTGAGCAATCATGGAATCAGTTTGATTTAAGCACGCTATCTATTGCAGTTTAGTGATTCGAACGTTAGCAGAAGGTTGCAAATAAGCGGAATTGTCCTAAATTCGTTACAATATGTTACTACTGTAACTACATATATAGCTCGTTAAGTATGTAACTAGTATTCTAGTAACGGGTATGCATATTTATTATGAATTGCATTACTATCTTTACTTTATTCTGTGTACGTTCTACATTTGTTGATTTTTTATTGTGTGTGCTTTACTATTTTAAACATTTCAGTTATTTGAAGCATTCTACAGACAATCAATTTCGTTGTATTCTTTACAGAACCTGATTTTACTCAGCTGTTCGATATTTTGCCACTATACATACAGAATTCATAATTTTCCAACCAACTTATTTGCTAAACAATATTGGCTTTAGTGTCTTACCGGCTGACTGATTGACCGTCATGGTAGAATATATAAGCCGGTAGTTGAAGCTTTGTTGTTGCGCTAAAATGGTCAAACTTGTTTTCAGATTTCTTTGATTACTTTGAAATATGTATGTATATGTACTTAGATATGTATGTATGCATACTTTGGTAAAAACCATCAATTCTTTGAGACTTAGAATATCCGTGTGCAGCTTTGATCAATTTTTTTTTTAAATGAATTTAAAAAAGAACCAGGGATCGTATACCTATAAGTGGTGGTAATACAAAATTTTTCTTCTGCCTTCCATTTTTTTTATCCCTTCCTTGCCGAGCAAAAATTAATTTGTCTACAAATATGAGGTTTTCTTCAACCAAAAATTTAAAATTTTTTCAATGATACATAATTTTAAATCAATACCTTTAATTTTTCTAGTTTCAGATAGCAGCGGATATGCAAAGGACAGCCACACAAAAACGAACCTACCAAAACAAATTGGAGGGGCTATGTAGGCTATCAATGCTTAGCATTACGGGAGCCCCGAAAACAACTCCGACGGCTGCACCGTGTGCCATTCTGCGTATTCCACCTGTAGACCTGGTGGCATAGAACAAAGCGTTAACAACTTCAAGACGAACATACTACCTGATTCCCTATCTGCGCTTCGAAGCGGCTCTTAGAGCTACAAGAAATGTGGATGGTTGGCGCAATGGAGCCCAAATCGCGGACGAGGCGATACAAGTGTACACTGATGGTTCCAAAGTAGTGGAAAATGGAGGTTCTGCGGTATAATGTGCTAGTCCGAAAATAAACAGATCTCACAAGCTGTCAGATCACTGTACCCTTTTTTCAGACGGAAGTTGTAGAAAAAGTGGTAGAAACACTGAAGCATAAATTTAAGCCGCGGCAACTTTTATATTGGCAGCTAAGCAGCAAATAATGCAATAATCCTTGTATAGCACAGCATCTAAACGTTTGTTAGAGTGTAAGGACTCCCTGGAAAGAATCGGGATAGGTAGACGCATACATCTATATTGGGTCCCAGGGCATAAGTGAATAGATGGGAATGAAAAAGTGGATAATCTAACCAAAAAGGGCGCATACTTCAAAGCTTGCTCTTTAGACGTCCCAAGATTAGGAGAAGGTGAGAGTTGCACATGATCGACCAATGCGTAGGTCTTACAATCTAGACTCATGACGGGTATTATGATAGGACACTGCCTTCTGCCATCACATGTATTTAAATTAAGCTTGGTCAGTGATAGGAGATGTAGGAAGTTCTGGTTGGAGAGAGAAACGATCGAGCACATTTTGTGATCTGCGCTTGCCAGGCTAAGTCTCCTCGGATCTCGTGTTTGATAAGGTTTTTTAAATTGGTAGTTAAACAAAAAATCTTGTAACCCTACGACTCTTTCAGTCTATGCGAGGTCCTCACTAGAGATTTACGCCGATCAATATATCGGCGGCGGCGACGTAGCACTATTATATACCGGCGGCGGCGGTAAGGTTTTCTGAGTATGTATTTAAGGAAATCAACGTTTTGGCGATTTCGAAAAGATCCGGGGTTTTTGCCTCAAAGTCTCAAGGATCGTTCAAAAAATGTCAGGAGCAGCTCCTTGCGGAGGGACTGTTCTTCATTCACTTAAATTTAAGTACTTAAAATGGTCACACGTTTGTCTGCATGTTTCGTACAAAGCGTAGTTTCACCGAGGGAGATGTTGTGGTCTAACTCCTAATACTCGTTGCAGACACGATTTCTTTAAATTATTTGCGGCCCCTTGCTGGTCACGCACAAAGGCGACTTAGGGTTGCTACTAATGGTCTTTTAATACTCATTACTCTCATGGCATAGTTTTAACGATTAGCACCAACGCTGGCCTATTGTTGATCGCGGCAAAGGGCGCCTTTAGTTTTTTCAGATGTTTTAAGAGCTGTAACTCCCTCGCTTAATTCATACAAATAGACAACAGTGGCTAATTCTTTGTAGTTCTAAAAATAGAACGAAAGCAAAAACAATACCAGTTTCATTGAAACCGCCTTACCAACAAGCATAACTTTAACACATGATTACATACAAAGTATGTACTATGCAAAAAGAATAAAATATGCAAGGAAGGCAATTGGGATAAAGTTTACAACACTAAGGCATTACGTGGCTGAATGCGATTGTAACACTTCGACCATCGTAGGAATGCGGATTCAAATCCCACTCCCCGAAGAAAAGGCTTTGAAGAGATTTACAAGGTACTTATAATCGAAACAGCTGTCGCCTTGTCCGTCCTGATGTCACGTTATTAAATAAATTATTTTTGAATTGGCGTTATATATGTATGTATGTAGATATATTTTATTTTTTAAAATCTAGCCTTCAACAATATCAAAAATGAATGCCAACGAATAGTACAAATTTTGTACATTTGGACGAATGGTCCCAATATTGCTTACAAAAAGCTGACGAAGCTCACAGGATCAACCTATCGACCTTCTGCGTCAAGGAAGAATTCTTAGTGAAGGACAAGCCCAGAAGTGGCCGCCCAAAGAGATCAGCAGACGCCAAGATGGAGAATAGAATAATTTTATATCACTAATTATGCAAAACCGATCCATGTCAACGAGAAATGTTGCCAAAATAGCCAAAAACACACTTGTGCAAGTCACACGAATCAAGCGGAAAAGTGCTATTAAAACGTACAAAACAAAATCCAAAACGAAGTAACAAACAGACGTCAAAATGCATTTCTCTTGCACGTAAACTCTATGAGACCAAATTGGTAAAAAAAAAATTTTGCGTGATTATGGATGACGAAACGTATCTGAAAATGGACCTGAGAACATTGCCAGTTACACAGTTCTACTGCTTACGTCTGGAGAAGACATTCCTGATTCGGGAGAAATCACCCAAATAGAAAAATTTGGCAGAAAGGTTCCGATTTGGCAAGCTATTTGTGAATGCGGACATAAATCCACGCCGTGCCTTACGATGGGAACCATCAACGCAGAATTTTACGTGAATACGTCGTCATAATGGTCCAACTATATTTTGGCGGATTTGCTGGAGGCAAATTACGCACCCAAAAATGGCTCGAAAACAACGATGTAAATGATGTTAGAAACTTGAATCCATCCAACGTGCCTGATTTGCGGCCATTTGAGCGATATTGGGCTCTGAGGAAAGCAAAGCTTTTGAAAATAAGGAAACCAACAATAACCGTTACGAAAGTACAAAAACTGTGGCGAACGTTGTCGCTAAAAGTGAGTAAAACCGTTGTACAAAACTTGATGTTGGGTCTCTCCAGAAAAGTTCAGTCATATGAACAGCAAAGAGTAAATTGATAAAATTTTGATATTAATATTGTAGCGAATATTAGTATTTCGGTTCATCAGCAAAGCAAGCTACCACACATACATGTAACAGCTGTTCGCGAAAAGTCTAGACCTTAGGAGATATATGCGAACGAGGCAACAGAGAGTATAAAAGCAGCGCAAGCTGGGGAATATGGAATCAATTTGATTTAAACACGCTATTAGTGAAGTACGCGATAATTGTAATTGTGAAGTACTACTGCCACAGTAAAGTTTTAAATAAAGACCATTTTACCATACTGAATATTGGATTTATTTATTCCACAGTTCCGCGATTCGAACGTGAACAGAAGCTGCATAATAATCAGAAATTCCAAGAGTTCGTTACAATATGTATTTGTTTGCTAATTAAAATAAAAGTAAAAATAAGTAACTGTTTGGGCATTTTTTTAATTTGCAGCACTTTCTGTACAAGCCTTAATATAAAATCGGTGACACATCTGTTACCCGTCGATAACAAACCGATGGCTCGACGATAATAATGAGTTATCGATAATAAATCGACAGTAAAACCATAATTTAATTAAAAACATTCGTTTTTTAGACGTACACAACGAACTTCCTGAGTACTTACTACTCACGGCTTTTTCTGATAGGGAAACTGAAAACATATATAGAAAAAAAATCTGCAAAAATGTTTAAACCAACCTAAAACTACACCGTAATTGTTAAAAGCTTATTACTGTCAAGCTTTCAAATCAGCTGACGCCATGTTGCACAATGAAGTATCCTAAAAAAAGCTTTAAAGTTTACAACCCTCATTTGAATGCTTTTTTGCTTGAAGTTTATTTACAAAGAGCTGTGTATTAGTGTTTATACAAAAGTGCGAGGAATATTACTTCGTGCATTCAACTTCCTATTATATTATCTAAAAATATTAAAAAAATAAATACAAAAATACCAAAACAAATAATTGATTAAAAGAGAATAATTTCAAAATAGATGGAATAGCAACAAATAAAACAAGAATAAAGTTGGTAATATGGAAAACATATTTTAGCCAGAATTGCTTATCGATTTTTCGATTGCGTGTGTAAAAAGTAAGGAGCCGTTTGTGTAGTCCTGCGACAAAGCGCTGCTCAAAACGTCAATCTTCTAAAGATTATAATTATGCTTATGCGTAATTTTATATTTCGCTCCAATTATTTGCAATCGCGTACACCACATTTTTTATTATGACGACATTTAACCTTACGCCAATATCATAAATTGCGATGCGGTTTTTTTAAGAATCCAACAACAACAAAATCTCCTGCAACAACATCTACAACAAAAAGTGGTAATGGTGCATATTGTCGTTGCAATAAATTGAATAACATACAGCAACAACAATCAATTGAAGAAGTTCAACCACTTTTAAATGGTGGCTATGAATCAATTTGTAATACGAAAAGAATTCAAAGAGATCAACACCCGGCGCATATTACAATTGACATTGGCGATGATGATAATGATGAAGACAGTTTGAAATATGCTAATCAGGTGCATCAGAAGAGGTGCAGGAGAGAATACAAACAACAAGAACATAAGCATTTAAATTGTGGAGGAAATACGAAGTTAAAGCAGAAAATTCGTGTGATTCTTACAATTTGCACAACAACAACAGCTGTCACAATAATGCTCTGGTATTACTTTGGTTGTATGGGTGGACTGGCGATATTGCTTGCGGCTTTATTTGCAGTTATGTTGGTTATATTACGTTGGCGTTGGTTTTACATTGCTGCTGTAACGTGTAAACGTGATTTGACGTAAGGAAATAATATTTTCTCTAAAAAAAACCTCTAGAGCAGCTTAATAATCAAAACGCTAATGCGAAATTATCTGTAGAACTACCTATAGATAAAGTCCGTAGTTAGTTCTCCTCTTTCTTTTCATATCTCATATTGACAATATCCGCAGATGTTGTTGTTGGTATACTCCATTGTCGAAGCATAGGTGTGATAGCACCGTGACTTGTGATGAAGTCCGTAAGTTCTTTCACTGAAGATTTTAGTTCGAGAAGAAAACTCATACATTTACTAATAAGGCTATAAAGACCTTGAAACTTCAGAATCATCCAAATTGTGCCATAGCAATTTCGTTGCCCTAATAGTATATTCTTTGATTTTCTTCAGGAGATGAGCCCGAGGTAATATTGCAGATCTGTACGCCTCGTTTATTTTCGCTTCAGAATCTTTCTTATTCATTTCATCACAAGAATAATTCCTTCAATACTGCTTTGCCCCAAAAATAGGCAAAATGAGACATTAAGATGACATGTGCCATTTTGACATCAGCAAAATTCCGATTTCTTGTCTATTTTAGACTATCCTGCTCTGTAGCAGTATGTCTGTTCTCTGTGTCATTGACCTCTGCCTGGAATACACTGCAAGAATGGGGACAATGATAGACGGGCAAGATGTTTTGGGTATAGCCCAGCCCGAGTTCACTTTCCCATTTTTGAAGGATGTCTTTTGTTTTGTGGTTGGAAAGAAGTGGAACTGCAATTATATAGTCAATGTTCGACATAAGGTCAGTTTTGGTGCACGATAGTCGTCTATGTCATGAAATACCATGGACTCTCCTTAGTCGGCTGATTCCTAAATTTTGCATTTTCTCATGAGAGTATTCACCCATTCAGAACTTGTTGTTGTGTTAACTGTGACCACTCACAAATTTCCATCAAAGCCATCTAACGGGAGTTAAATGAAACTAGCTGATTCAACAGAGGTGCACCAGAGAAATTGATGATAGAGGCATAGGTGGGGACACATCGCATGCAGGACATAAATTACGTATGTCAGGATTGATTCTGAACAAGTAAGAGTTTAAATTGTTACAGTATGCAGGAAAAAGATGGACCAAGGTCTGTCTCTTCTCTTGGTAGTTTGCTTTCTTCTTATGCAAGTGTAGGATAGTGTATATTGAAAACGGGATTAACCGGGCTCGAAGGCGTTTACCGATTCTATGTGGATTTTTCCACTTCCTTTATCACTCTTAGAAGCGGGCTAGATCACGCAGTTGTTTATTAGGGTGTCCAGATTTGTGACAATTGACCAAAAACTGCATTTGGTATGCTCTTTAATGTTGACTCTTTTACCTCACTATGTCGATGGTGTTCAGGGGTCATAAGAAGACATCCCGCGGCAAGTCCGAGTGCACCACTTTGGCAGGCCTGCAGCCTTTTCCAGTGTATGTTTTTAAGAGCAGGCGACCAAACTGTTTATTCTAGAAACTAATAGCTCCCTCTAGTGGGAAAGGGAAATTTGATATGTAGAAATTAAGCAGAAGCGGGGATAGGACACCACCCTGTTCGGAACTTGTTACTCAGGTTCAGCACAAAAAATTAACCATAAGAAACCTCGCTTCACTATGCAGAAAAGTGTACGCCGCAAGGGAGTTCCCCCTCCCTTTTTTTTCTGGGTTGTGGTAGTGATTCATCTTCTAGTGAACTCCGATGTCAGTGGCTACCGAGTGACTGACCATAAAGATAAACTGGAAGCCCTGCTTATGGGGACCGTTGTAGACACCTTGCATGATATTTTTTAGGGTCGTCTAGACTGTGTGCCACAGCCATCGCTGTACGACAGCCATCGCAGCCATATCTATGACCTCTTCCCAAATGTAATATGGAATGCTTGTCTGATTGAATGAACTGTTAGCAGCTAGCATTCGATGGCACAAAGAAATGGTGGGTGTACATCAGGCGGTGTACTTAAAAAAATACCCACATTTGCACTGAACATTATGCTGAATAAACATCCAGCAAATTTCGCTTGAAAGATGGCTCACGTCCTGCATTGATCAGGTTTTGGGATATGAGTTTTTGGATTTCGGGTTCTCCAGCATTTTTACTAGCTTCGACTTTTTTCTCAGACACGAGAGGTTTCTATAAGTCATAATTGCCGCTTGTACGAGCTTTAAAACCTAAATTTCCTGGTTGGATGGAACACTTCAGCGTATGTGAAAGTTTCCACAATTCGGCATATTGTTGATGGTATTCGATAAAAAGCATTCCTGCAAGTTCTGGGAAGTTGCATCGATTTTGATGGTCTTTTGCTTGATATTGATTCTATAGATTCCGAAATAGAGCACCATTAATGCCCGACCATCCCAGGAAGGATATGATATGACCTTCTAGGTCGTTCAATCCCTCCTTTCGTGAGGAACTTGTGGTCGCCGAAACCTCGCCTGCTTAATGAATAGGATTCGCTACCGGTAGGTGAGGTTGACAATTGGGTTGGAGAAGCTATGAATTGCGCTGGCAACTTCTTGAAGGTGTTGCGCTATACAACCTCTCGTTCATTATCGATTTCTTCGAACTTTTTTAATATTAGTATCCCGTCGGTTAGAGCTCATAGCAATGTCCCGTGGTAACAGTCACGCGGATCTCTTGGTGAATCATTATTAAAAATTATATTTTGCAATGAATTTGGGGCTTACGCATTCAGTATTGGTACCGATGTCTATACCAGTGGTGCTTCGTTCAGAGCTTCAGAAAACAATTCGGTGTTCACCTACATATCGTGTGAGCGCAGCGACATACATTCAGTAAAGCTAGCAGTAATCAGTTTTAGCTTGTACTTGAAGCAGTAAACATCTCATGGGTGAGTTCTATGCTCAAACATGTTAACACATACTACCACAAAGAAGTGGCATTTGTATTCGAAGCTCTGCCGGCTTTGTGCATCACTGATCTATACAATCACGTGGCCATCTTTTTTAGCGAGTATCTGATGTAATTTCTATCGATTTGCGTTTTTTCAGAGCACTTTGGGCTTATATAAAACTACTGCTACTCATAAAGAGATATGAACGAAAGAACTTTTCAGTAGCTGATATATTTCAAATGAATGTGAAAAGACATCCCGATAAAGTAGCAATACTAAGCGAAGCACAATCTTGGACATTTCGACAATTGAATGACTTTTCGAATCGTATTGCGGCTTTATTCCATAATCACGGTTATAGGAAAGGTCATGTGGTAGGTCTTATGTTGGAAAATCGTGCAGAGTTTGTTGGAATTTGGTTGGGCCTCTCAAAACTTGGCGTCGTAACGTCACTCATCAATACCAGCTTGAAGGGGAATTCGTTACTTCATAGCATAAATGTTGCGAAATGTGCAGCTTTAATATATGGTGAAACTTTCTGTGATGTAATCGAAAGTGTTTCTGTAGAAATTTCTGCGAAGTTATATCAATTCAATAATGAAAAGAATCAAACGGTACAAGCAGGGACTATAGATTTGAAAACTTTGCTGGATACATCCTCCAATCATGGTAAATTACCAACAACAGCGCATTATCCAAATCATCACGATAAATTGATGTACATTTATACTTCGGGAACAACCGGTTTACCAAAGGCAGCAGTCATTTCTCATTCACGGTACGTTTTAAAGAATAAGTATTATATAAAATATAGAAAATTTGAGTTTTGACCAAATAAAATGTTAAATCATGGACATCAGTTGAAGAGTTTACCCTTGTGGGGGAACCAAGTGAAAACTTTATTGCAAACTTTCGAACGAAGAAGACCGAATTGCTCCGAAGAGCATATTTTATTGCCAAATTCAACAATCCCTAGGACAGGAAATGAGCGTCAAGCGATACACTATATAAGGTCACATACTGGCCATTCCTGCTACCCACGGTACAGTTTTTCGACCATGATGGGGTTGCGCAAGCGATACACGTGTGCGTATTGCTTTCTTTAAAGTTATCACCACTCAGGAATATATAAACTCGGTATTTTGTTCGCCTTTTACTACCGGTATATCTACCGTGGGCATATTTTAACCCTTACCTGCAGGGGGATCTACAAATACAGTTTGAAATATTCATTGAATGGAAACAGTTCTAAGTGATTACATTAAAGACGACGGCTACAGACCACAACCACAAGAAAGCAATGCCAATCATGAACTATTTGATTATATTGAAGGCACAGTCACAAAAACTTTGGATGACATAATATTTAAAAAAAAATATTAATAATATTATCAGTTTTTTACTTCCATTTTAATTTAAATTGACGAAATAGAAAGGACGCCACCAGATGTCGCTTGCCAAAAAAATGTATGTAATCTAGCGACAGCGGCATTCGTCCTGCTGTTTTTAAAGCCAAAAACAAAGACCCTCAAACTTCCTGAACCTTTGGGGCGTGTCTTTATCGCTACAACAACAACAACAACGACCCCCACAAGCATATGTGTAAAAATAATTTGCCATAAGTCGTTTTGAAGCCGCCGTCGTGAATGTAATCAGGCCTAATGTCGACGAAATTTTTGCACTGTAGCAGTGAATGCAGATCCACTATCAGCTCGAAAAGGATAATCTCAAATTTTATCCTAATTTATTACTAATGCACTTAGTTATATCATCTTTGAGTCTTGGATTGAACATATTTTCCTTAATTTCATGAATGAAGGCAGAACTATATAGCGCAATGACTTCTATGATGACCGTGGATATCCACGGCGGCATTTTTTGGCAGTTCTGAGTGCGGTGTTTTGATAGGCCTGCAGTTTCCTCCAGTGTATTTCTTTTAGGCTCGGCGAACATATTGGCGACGCATAGCATACAAGCGGTCAGCCAAATGCGTTATTGGTGCTGCCGGCAAGCGGCTTGAGGGTTTTGTTGCGTGTCTGGACTTAAAGTACAATTGCGGCTGCATGGTCGCCGAAATTTAGATCCTGACGCCCGCTAATAGGGTACATGTTGTAAGCATTGTGCGAGACGCCAGTACCAAAATAAATCCTGCCAAGGCCAGTTTGATTTTATTCATAAGTTGTACTATTTTCAAAAAACTTCTCCAACTTAGATGAATTACATACGCGATATTATGGTCAGTAAGCTGAAAAGGAAATAAAACTTCAATGGTCATGTAAAACACTGTAACCCTCCTCTTCCCTATCTTCTTTCATATCTAGGTGGCCTCAAGTAAAATATGATGTTATGACAGCACTTTTAACTGTATATAGTCAAGCACAATTCAGGTTTACACCTCCAAAGTATTGACATGGGTTCGGCACCACAGATTCCTTATATATTATATATTCTCGGTCAATTCTGTGACAACTTAGATATTTAAGGGAGCTGCTTCATTCCGAGATCATTGACACCCTTTGACACTTAAGATGGGTGCATCGGTTCAAATTGCTCGAGTTCAAATCAGTGGTATCTCAATGATCCTTTTTTACCTTACTTATTCGATTTCAAAATAACAACACAATTTTATTTACCGTGAATATTAAAATTTTTAATGTTTCCACCAAGGCGAATTCAATACCAGGAGATGTTATGGCATCAGCCGATTGCTTCTTCTTGATAATTTCCAAGCAACGCCTTGGGATCAAAAGATGCCAGTTAATTGAAATCAGTACACATTTTTTTGTACATTGAATTGGGTTGAGTTCGCTTTGCCATGACCTTGTATAGATTTGCCTTGATTCCATCGTCCTCATTTCATTGCAGTAATACCGCTCCACCTTTTTGTATCTTATTTATTTATTTATTTATTCATATTATAGTCTAGGACAATCAGAACCTCCTTACAGACTATTTACAAATGTATCTTAACTAAGAAATAATAAATAGTCAAATTACTTCATTCAGTAGCAGTTTAAACCTAAATTTATTTAATGAGTACAGCAAATTAAACTCCCTCATTGTCCTAGCAATTGGAAAATTAAAAGCATAAATCGTTCCAAATCTATCTAACCAGAAAAAATCGTGGTATCGAAGGGTTCGCGATGGTACATTGAACGGTATGCGTTCTAAAAGACAGGGCGAGTCAACCGTCCCATTGATAATTTTAATATATAAAAAACACGTGTCACAACATTTTCGGCCGCGATGGACTCCTAAACTACTGAACCGATTTTGAATTTGTTTTGCACCCCGTGTGTAGTTTGATCTAGCTTGAGACATAGGATAGGTTATATCTGAGTATATAGTCGCAATATTATTTTATTGCAATTTTTTTTATTTGTTTATACGTAATAATAAAATGTTACGTATACGCAGTGGCACTCATAGTTTCAGGTGGTACGGATATACTTCCGTGTAATTGTTTGGTGTTTAATTAAACAACCTGCTTATCAATAAAAAATATTATATCGAATGATATCAAGTATAGAACATCACCAGGCCCGCCGAGAGGGTGGGGGGTTTCTGAAGGGGCCCGTGATTTAGAGGTACTATGACATTTTTTTTAATTCAGGAGAGTCTTTAGTTGTGTAGAGGAAAATTTTCATACCCCTGGGTGACTAGGGTCTCGAGATATAGGCCAAAACGTGGGCCAGTGAATGCCTAGACAGTGTTTATACAATATGGATATCAAATGTAAGCTGTTGATGAGTGCTTTAGTACAGAGTAATATATTATCCAGAGGCGGACTGGGCCTGGGATTAGGACTAGGACTGGGACGGAGACTCGGAGTGGGACTGGGACTGGAATAAAATACATACCACCCTCTGGGACAGGCAATAAGGGATGCAGAAGAATGAGAAGAAATTGAAAGAAGAGAAAAGAGAGAAGGAGATTGAGAAAGAAATAGAATGAGACGAAGATGAAGATAGATGAAGCGAAAAAGACGGAGGGAGGAGTGAATAAAAGGATTAGGAAAAAGTGAAGAGGAGGAGAGGACAGAGTCAGACAGAAAAAGCTTATTAAAATGTATGCAGATAGGCCAAATTTAGGGCAGGACAACGTCTGCCGGGTCTTCTAGTATCATATAAAAATAAGTGATAGAATTGATCTTCTACTAACTAATGGTTTCAGGTTAATTAAAAGACACCTAGAATTGTATGTTGCAACAGGATCCTGAAAACGCAAAGACCGGATCGCAAAAATATTTTTTGAATACGCTCAAGCCGGTCTATATGGCAAGCATGGAACGGTCTCCAAATGAATACATCATATTCTAACTTAGACCGCACTAGCGTCGTAAATAAAAGTTTTAGAGTATAAGGGTAACTAAAATCCATACTGGAACGACGAATAAACGCGAGTGTGGAATAAGACTTCGCAATGACAAAATTAATATGACTGTGAAATAGAAACTTTGGATCAAAGACCACCAAGATCTGATATTTCATCAACAACCCTCAGCGTAGAATCTCCAATATGATAAGAAGCAGACAGAACATTTCGAGTTTTAGCAAAAGATAATATTAAAACATTTACTTATATTTATTATTCGCAGGTACATCTTCATAGCAGCTGGCATTCATTACACATTAAATTTCAAAAACACAGATATATACTACACTCCTCTACCGCTGTACCATACAGCTGGTGGCATTATGAGCATTGGACAATCACTACTTTTTGGGTCAACTGTAGCTATACGGAAAAAATTTTCGGCATCTGGATATTTTTCCGATTGTATACGTTATAACTGCACGGTAAGGCGCCAATGATTTGTTTTTTTTTCATTTGCGAAGTCGTTAAAATTCTGCTTTGCTTTCAGATTGCACAATATATAGGTGAAATGGCGCGTTACATATTAAATACGCCACAAACTGAATACGATCGTAAACATAAACTTCGTATGATATTTGGTAATGGCCTACGTCCCGATATCTGGACGCGTTTCATTAAACGTTTCAACATACCAAAGGTGGGCGAGTTCTATGGCGCCACAGAGGGCAATGCCAATATTATGAATAACGACAATACCACCGGTGCTGTGGGATTTATTTCACGTATATTTCCACAAATTTATCCAATTTCGATAATAAAAGCCGACACAGAAACAGGCGTACCTATACGTGGCGCGGATGGATTGTGTAAGTGCTGTGAACCTGGAGAAGCAGGAGTATTCATTGGTAAAATTATTAAGGGCAATCCTTCAGGTGAATTTCTGGGTTATGCTGACAAGAATGCTTCAAGAAAAAAAGTGGTGCATGATGTTTTTCGTAAAGGAGATATGGCATTTCTGTCTGGCGATCTTTTGACTTCCGATGAGAGGGGTTATCTTTATTTTGTAGATCGTACGGGAGATACATTTCGTTGGAAGGGTGAAAATGTGTCTACTTGTGAAGTAGAACCTTTGATAAGCAGTGTGGCTTGTTACAAAGCTACAGTCGTGTATGGTGTACCGATACCACATACTGAGGGACGTGCTGGTATGGCTGCCATATATGATCCAGAACGACAAGTAGATGTGGATCGCTTGGCGCATGATATATGTTCCGTATTACCACCATATGCCAGGCCACAATTTATAAGATTTTTAAATAAAGTTGACATCACTGGCACATACAAATTACGTAAGGTAGATCTGCAGAAAGAAGGTTTTAACCCAAGTGTTATTCAGGATCAGCTATTTTATCGTACATCTTCTGGAAAGTATGAACTGCTCACAAGTGAAATCTTCGAGTGGATAAATAATGGCAACATAAAATTTTAAAGAAAGAGTCTCGTTTACATATAGCAGATAAAATATAATATTTTATAACTAGCGGAAATTTTTATTGAATTTTACGAATAATCATTTATTATAATAATTTTGTGTCGAATTCCATTTTGTTTTTGTAGTGAAAATATAAGCGCAGTGATCATTTTAATCAAACAATCAGCTTCCATGCTCGTATTTATCCTTGAGTAGTTTGATTTGCGATTTGCCATCAACGAATTTTAGTCGCCAGGAAACCTCGATCAAGATCGAAATACTTCCGTACTCTTATTCACTCATTTATGGTGATATATGTGCGAATTTTCTAAGCAGCTCTCATTAGGGGCCTTATTCTCTATTGCGACACGAACGTTCTCTTCTCTTCAGCGACGAATCGTTCGCTGTTTGTATTATGTCAACCCATAAAACTTGATTCTTACGTAAAATTAACGCAAGAAATAAGAATTACCTATGACGAGTTTTCTCCAAAACAAAGAAAATACGTATCATGGTGAGACGAAAATAAATTTTGTCTAGCCCGCATGGAGCAATTCTCATATAATTTGAAAACTTTGTGCCGAATCACAATTCCATTGCTCCAGTAACCTACGCTCATCAGCAAGATTACTGATAAAGCGCAGAGCCGTTGAAGTCGGTAGCAGACCAATGAGAGCACATAGTATTTTGGATTCAATCTGTCTAACACCTTTCCATGTAAAAATATTTTAGCCACTCTTGCCTGGGCCACTTTAAATAATCATAAATTACATTTTAGCGACAGGGTCACTTGCAAAGTAGGGGCTTTGATGAGGACGTTTACTCCAAATCCCGCATCAAAGTTCTGGCAGTGATCTTAACTAACCTACGTAGATGTAGATAAGCTTCCATAGAAGATTCCCCCTAAAATCATCGAAAAGTCTCTTTTTTTTAACAAATTTTGCATTTCCAATTTCTTGTATTGAAGTGTATTTTTATTTCAACAACCAAGCCCAGAGTTAGAGGCCTTCAAAATTTGGCAAAATAACATACAAATTCGTAAAAACTTAAAAATAAATAAAAATAAGTTTATTAGATAAATTAAATCTGGTTACATATCATTTAACAAATGCTTTTGTTTGCCTTCGACATAACGTAAGGGACGAACAAAACCGATAGAGAATATAATTACTATGCAGACGAAATCGTCAAGAGACGAATCGTTCGTTTGGGATTTCGTTCGCAATACAGAATGGTGCCTTAATCTTCAAAATGTACCTTCATTAGGGTGCAACGTATTAAAGAACAGTAAGTCCACAAAATCTTGTTCAAATTTGTATATCAATTGAAAATGATTTCATTATTATTGTCAATTGAGATATTTGCTAAATTTTAAATTAACCAAAATGTATTCACTTTATAAACGTCTTAACTAAATTTGTGCGATATTTTATTTCAATTTGGTTGCATTAAATAATCCGAAAATAATCTCACTGTTCGACTGTCGTCACCCAGATTGAGAGTGAAACGTAAAAATTAGACACTTTTCTTTGGCGCATTACAACAAATCAATAAGATAAACACCGACAAAATTTACTGACTTGTAGATAAACACATTAAGCGTTAATTCCAGCTGCTAAGCGCTCAAATGGCTCACAGCGCCAATGCAAATTCAATTAAATCCTGAAATTGAAAGCGCGAGTGAATGCATTCAAGCTCAAACGTATGAGATCTCAATCTTAGGTTGAGCATATGTTTGGGGGTACTAACAAGAGTTCGGTAAGTGAATAAAACTTACTAGTTAGTTATAAATTTCTCAGCTACAACTACTGATGTATAATTTGTATAGCTTCTCTCATACCCCATACGCTTGTATGTGTGATCGACACTTCCACAATTATAATTGCATACCTCTAGGAGCATCTCGGATAAGATATCTGCATGTGTTTGTGCATCTCTTCTCCGCTGCGTGTACGTACGTCGGTGTAGACAAAATGATTAAATTATTGATGTGCATTCACGTCACTGCTTAGCATCGGCATAGAGATGGCAGTAGCCCTTAATGTTGCTAACATTCGCAACAATATTTACATAGGGCGCACGGTGGGGTATATAATCAATTTAGCTGGCCAAAACTAAAACAGCGGTTACTTCTATTAAAAAAGTGGCTGTCTCACTTCATTGTTATGAAAGTAAATATTTGACAGTAAATTCATGGTGTTCCGCGCAGAATTACTATGGATCAAGCCCCCGTTTCGGAGGGACCCGTGGTCATTTTTTGGCATTACATTAGATATGTATGTCAATATGGGTATCAGACGAAAGGTATTTTACTCCACATTTCTATTGACACTTTTAAGTAGGGTTGCCACCTCACCGCCTTTTTTATATTTCTTTGTACATCCACTACCATCTCGGAAACGGCTTAACCGATTTGAATCAAATTTGGTACATGGATTTAGTATTACATTGTAAGACTTTTCACCTAGGTATTGCCACAGAGGATGTTTTCACAAGGTTGCCCCCTTTTGCCAATAGGGGTATCAGTCTCTTACAAAATTGATCACCACCCAAAGAATCGCGGGTATGTGCAACCGTTCTTGTTATTCACCCCTATTCTGCATTTCGATTACGTTCCCGTTCTACGCTCCGCTTCAATCGAAGTTTGGTATTCTGCATTACGACGGAATCGTAAAGATAAGAGGAAGAGCAAATGATTTTTCGAAATCAGCTGTTGGTACGGAATGTGTGAACATTGGAACAAAATCAATTAAAGAAAATTTGTAAAAAACACTGAAAAACGTTTATATTTTATTATCCACGCCATTTTGTACAAAAAAAGCAATAGAATATATTGCCGCAGTGTTATATTTTTTTGAGTGAAGTTCTTTCATAATTGTAAGTGTGTTTTTGTCGTTCTTTTGGCCAATTCCCTGCCGTGGCCACCAAGTTTTGTTAAAACGGATTCCTGCACGAATATAGTTGACATTTTCTGAATTTTAAGGATGCTAATTTCATTGCACTGGCCTAAAATACTTTATAAAGGTTTATTTATTCTTTCCGCACGGATTGTTTACGTTTTCGCTTCACCTTCCTCTACGCCGGCAGCTTGCTTTGGCATATAACTAGACCCAACGAACAGACACAAATTATAGCTGTATATTATAATGGAATCAATAGCCGCGGCATTATTTATGGAGTTGGAAAGCAACGCATACGAAAATTGCCAGGCAAGAATGGAAAGGCAAATATTGCGAAATTTGTGTAATCCATTTGAGATGAGTGACGAATTGTAAGAAATTGAACTTAAAAGTGGTATAGTTTAATGACTTATTTTCTTATTTAGGTTCAAAAATAACTTTCGACTTAACAAGTATGCTTTCAAGTATGTGTTAGATACTTTTGCGGGGCAAATACGTCCAAGGACTTCGACATCGACATGTTGTTTTTGACCTGGAAACATATAAAAAACAATCATCATCAATCCTTCTACGTTTCTTAACAAGTTTTACTTATATTTTTGTCAAAATTCTGTTATAAATTAATAAAAAAATAAAAAGAAAATATTTTTCCGCCAACTAATTTGCAACTTAGAAAAACGGAACTACGATCGAAATGCAGAATACAAAAAATCGAACGATTCGAAGTTGGATCGAAAGAGATTGGAACACAGAATACCAAAATTGCCAAATCGAAAAAATTCCAATCCAAGTCGAAATGCAGAATAGGGCTGATTAAACTTTGAAATAAACACAAGCTTATATAGTGCCAAAAATTACTGACATGATATGCCATGAAAAAAGATATATCGTTTTGTTTGCAATGTTTTTAAAAAAATTTGTACTGAAAAGTAATGGTATTACAAGTAGAATAACTCAGTTAAAACATGCGGTATAAAAGATATAACATATGAATTAGAAACACATTTACCCGTCCTAAAAGAAAATGTAACTAGATTTGATTAAGCCTAAACAAGTGAACAAGTATTTAGGTTAGAAAGGTATTTTGCTTTTTAATCAAAAAATAAATTGAACTGCACACAATTTTTATACAATTTTAGATGTGCGCGGTTAGCTCCGTTGACGTTACAGATGGGTTTTGGGATATGTATACTATTCAGTGGACATCTAGGAACGCCAGGGAGTATATTAAAAAAAAAAATTGGAATATTTTGAAAAATCGACTTTGGCCAGCTAGATTGATCAAATACCCCACCGTGCGGCGACTCTTTCCATGCAAAAATTTGACATTTTGTTTCAATAAAAACATTCTTTTTAATTATTCAAAACTTGCAAAATTATTATAGAATAGTAGATATATCAAATAACCTTATATAAATGTGTGTTCAAAATCAACAAAAACCAGGAATTGGCAACAGAAAAAATACAACACAAGGCAGGTCACCGAGCACAAAATATCGGTGCCCATCCGCATTTCTCGTCACCAACTCTTCAGCAAGTAACGCGTTTCAGTAACAAAAATATTTTTGTGTAAACTTTGACCTACAAAAGTAAGAAATTCTTACTCATAACATTGAAATTTTTCTCAATTAAAAAAAAAACAAAAGATTTATGAAATGTTTTCCTTATCTAAGGACAGTTTTTTTTTCTTAGTGTTTGTAGTGGATAGGACCTTTCCCAGTTAAGAAGATATTAAAAGTATATTATTTGTTTTCTTTCACTTATTTCTGATTAACTATGCAAACCTTTTTTATTGATGCCATAAAATGATCACAAAACTTACTCACGCCAAAGGTTGCTAGGACTTCTTTCTAAGTTACCACACTCTTCATAGCGAACTTTTGCTTTGCTCCATCAGATTTACGTTTATGGCGGATAAATGTGTGGCACAATCTTAAGTTACCCAAACGTCGTGAAATGCTGCTACGCCAATTAACCTGCCACAATTTGACTTGAGCATAGCACTGGAGCAATAAAAACGAATTGCTGGCTTTCCACTTTGAAAGCGTCAAGTGAAACAAAAACAAATTAAAAGAAGCAATAATGATATTGCCATTTACTGTGCTGCATGCCTCATACCTGCCACGAATGTAAGCTGTTTTTGGTTTTCAGATGTAAAAAACTACAAGAAAACTATCTTTACATAAGAAGATTTAATTATGTATTTAGATGCTTAGTCCCGCCTAAAGGAGGATGTAGATATCCCACTGAGAGATATGAACAAAATTCCCAGCGGGTCTGGGGAACTAGAATATACCCGCGGCAGGTATGCCTGTCGTAAGAGGCGACTAAAATACCAAATTGATTCAAGGGGTTGTGTAGCGGAACCCTTTCAAGTTGTTGCTAGCGCAAAATATAGCTTCTCCAACCAAATTGTCAACCTCACCTCGAATTGCGATTCCTGTTACTTTAACAGTCGAGACTCTGGCGACCCCAAGTTCCTCGCGGGTCTAGGGGGTGGGAGGGCGGTATGGCCTTAAAGGTTTCATGAGGTCATACTAAAGTGTTCCCGAGATGGTCGGGCTGGTGCCTTAATGGTGCTTGTTACCGGGACGTACCGGATCTGCATCCAGCAAAGGACCACCGACATCCATAACACTACCCAAGGCCTTCGGGGAGTGTTCTTATCGCTACAACAACAACAAAAACAACAAAAACAAAATTCCCAGTATCGATATAAGTGATACCTTCAAAAAATGTCAAATACCTAAGTTAGTGGTAATCCCCGACAAAGTTTCACGACTCTATATGAGGGAGAAATATCGAAAATTTTCTTATCTGAAGAATGTTTGCTTTATATAAAATCGATAATTAATAATAAGAAAATTATGCGTGATATAAAAATAGACAAGGCGCGTCATACCTTCGAGGAGATTTAAACCGATCTTTTCTTCCAATTTGCTGCGTGCTAGTTTTTCATTGTTCTTACAAATGGATGGATGTGGCTTACAAGTATAAGCTCTCCGCGTTTAAAATACACTCGGAGTGTTTGCGAAAATACTCGCGAGAACGACTAGATTAGCAACAATTTTTGTAATATATTTGACGCAGGACCTTCGCTGTGATAGGCGAGTACCCTACCACCACGACGAGTGCGTGATATATTCTCAAGCATACAGGTGCCAGCGTTCAGATTATTTTTGTGTACTTTCGGAAATGGGCTAGATTTTTGTGGTTGTACGTTCGGAAATCATGATAGTTTTTGTATGCGTTCGGAATTTTTGGGTTTAGTTTGTGTGTTTTGTGAAGGCAGGTAAAAGTCTCTGATTTTAGTGGTTTGGTTTGAATGTACCCAAAAATCCCGCCCATTTAGTAAAGAAAATCAACCCGATTTCCTAAAATACGCGATAATAAACTGAATGCAGGTCCCTACACAATAAATATTTGCTAACACATAGACTTATTATATACCGACCTTTTTTTGATAAAAGCTGCTTACGAACAATAGATATAAGAGGACGCCATGCGGAAACCGGTAACCACATCTGTAAGTCAAATTTGGCAAGGGATGATGGAAAGTAGTTTCAATATACATCAATTATACACCCTGCGGAAAGTCAACAAAACAAGATATCACGCAACCAAAAAAAGTCACGACCCAAAAAAGTTTATATAGATATTTTGACATAAATAGATTTGAAAAAGCATTAAGAAGGTAATCCCGGTCTAAGGAATATAATCCAAGTTCTTTATTCTGATCATTTCGGTATACTTATTGTAAGGTCTTCTTCCGATAAGTACAAACGTAAGACCAACGGTAATAAATTATTTTATGAAAGGTATAGAAAGAAGGAAGAAAAAATAAAACGAATGAAAAAACGCAATTAAAACTACACACCGGAATAAAATAAAAAGTTGATTGAACGTGCCACTTGGCTTTGTGGGGTAACTCCTTTTTGTAAATCATACTTTTGTTGTCGTTTTTGTTATATATATTGCTCATGTGTTGTGTCTTTTTTTTATCAACGCGTAGCGGAAAAAGTCGATATGCAAAATTGGAGTGCAATCAGAGTACCATGGAAGAAGGTGAAACGCTTTCACTTTCTACATCAACGTGCAACGGTGCGAGTCTCCGCAAGCGCAAGCTCAAACTTAGTCCAAAGTGCACGCGCACAACTAAAGTGTCGATGCATTCGGCTACGGGTTTTATGGTGCGGCGCCAATGCTTTTCGACCAATGGCTATTGCTAGGGGGCACAAAAATTTGTATGTAATAAGTATGCACATTTGCATGCTTAGTTTAACGGCATGAGCCTACAACATCAGGTAATGTAATTATTACACAGGAAGACACAGTGTTTACAGAAATCCATTAACATAAATAACATGCAACTATCTTTAATGTATAGCGTGAGAAATATATTAAAACTTGTTCAGATCTATCAAGTTGTGTTTTTTTTTTTTTTGCAATTAGTAGATGGTTATACATTGACTAAGCTAACAGACACCAATTGATTTCTATACTTAATTTAAAAAATCGGTTTTGCTTGCTAGGCTATGAAGAATACCATCATTCTATGATTTCGATTACAGTAATTGAAAATTTTTATATTTCAGTATCCAGTTTTTGTTTATTTTAATTATTCGACTCTTTGCATTAAAAAAAGTTTCTCATGTTCTGAAAACGAAAACATAAAAGACTTTCAACCCAACCCCCAGCGGGTTAGGGGGCTTAGAATACACCTACGGCAGGTATGCCTGACGTAAGAAGCGACAATAATACCAAATTGATTCAAGGGGTTTGTAGCGCAACACTTTCAAGGGATTGCCAGCGCAATATGTAGCTTATCCAACCCATTTGACAACCTCACTTACCCGTGGCGAATCCTGTTACTTTGACAGCCGAAGCTCTCGCGACCCCAGCTTCCTCATGGATCTAAGGGGTGGCAGTTCGGTATGACCTAGACGGTTTCATGTGGTTATACCAAATCGTTCCCGAGATGGTCGGGCTAGTACCTTAATGGTGCTTGTTACCAGTACGTACCGGATCTGCACCCGGAAAAGGAGCATCAATATCGATAACACTCCCCAAGGCCCTCGGGGAGGTCCTTATCGCTACAACAACTATAACAACAACAGGATTATGCACACATGACCAAAGGATATCTTACCTTTGAATGCAAACTTAAAGTAAACTAGACAAGCGGGACTATCGGAGTTATCGTAAAGCTTCTAAAGCAGTAGTTAGGAAGAAGCGTTAATTGGGAATCATTGCTCAACAACAAAGTAGTCACACAGGTGCAACAGACAGGCATGCATCAACAAATAAACACAACAAATCCATAAACACACAAACAAGGTCAAACCACTAAACTTACCTAAACTTCTACCTACCTCAGCTAACTACACTAGTTGATCAATGAAAACTACCCCCGTGTCTGAAGGACCACATATGTTGAACTGGCCGGTCAATAAAGACCTCACATAGGCTGAATGTCTCCATAGAGTTGAATGAACACATAAAAAATAAAATAGACGCAAGGCGCAAAAACCTCCGAAGAGATTTAAGGCCGAGCTTCTCTTCAAATCTGCGTAGTGCTCCTTTTAAATGTTCCTAAAAATTGGCGGGACGAATCCTACATGTTTTACGCCGACTCTGAGCAGCATCTGCAAAGTAGACGAGTTTTACCTGAGAGCTTTTCATGGCAGAAATACACTCGGTATGCTTGCCAAGGCACTGCCGAAGGCCGACCCCCTTAGAAAACTGTTTTCTTATTGAAAAAAAAAATGTTTCTAAATTTTTGATGTTGCTTAGTACGGGGCTTGAAACCACGGGCTTCGGTGTTGTAGGTAGAGCACGCAACTACCACACCACGGCTGGCGTCGGCGAAACTTTTAACCCTGGCATAGTTTTGTTCAAAAAGCCAACAACTTTTATTCTACCCAGCTAATAACAAATCCTCTTATGACGCAGAAAAACAATTTTTGTGTTCAAACCCTGAATCACATTTTAAGAAAAAATATTTTACACAATGTCTCGCATTTTTGCAGTGTAAATAAAAAAGTTCACGGGCTTGTTTACATACGCTTATACGCCGGCCCTCTTACACTTCGACAGCTGAAAGCGATGCCTACATAAAATATGCGCCCCCATCGGCAATACATTTATTATTTTTAATATGCAATACTAAGATTACAACCAAAACAAAAATATAATTTATGTACATGAAACAACTAGAAACAATAAACCGACTAGCGCACGCTGGCTTTATCTGCGCCATGCGCCAATGTGAATTCTCATAATAAATTTGATGAAGAAGTTTTGATTAATGAACACAGCCAGCGGTGCTAAAGCCGACGGTGCTGCTAGCGGCCAAACTTAATGCCACCCGGCAGGGGAATACACATACACTACGAAGAAGCAGCGAGCAAAAATGAAGGGAAAGGAGTGGCATTACGATACGCGCATGGTTGACCCACTTTTCACACCAGCTTTTATGGGTTATGAGCATTTATCATAAGTAAAAATCGAAGATTGAAGTCAATTTACAACAGCAGCTGTGCGGTGTACTAAGTGTGCTAAGAGCGATTGTGTTGTAGAAGAAGAAATACCACATTTACCAATGAAGTATGTATTTGGGAAAATTCCGAAGAGAGAGTGTACGAATGCTGAAGGCGGTTATGCACAAAAAACAAAAAAAAAAAACAAATTAAACTTTTCTAAACTTAACATATTATTTGTGACTAAAGATTTTGTTGCTGACACTATTTTTGTATTTGTTGTTATTTTACGCGTTAGCTATATTACAGTTGCAGTCAACACTTTTAAACTTTTTCACGGTATCAGCGGTAATAGTCACAATCAAGTAGCGCAACAAACTTGTTTTGACTAAATTGGTTGCATTCAAACAAAAGACTTAAGAAACGAACTTGTCAACAAAACGCAACAAATAAGGGTAACAGGGCACCACTTGGGGAATTCGTTCAAATGGAATGCTATTTTTATGGCGTTACAATAATGAAATGCATATTAAAAGCAACAACAATATGCTAATGCAATCATGTTTAAATCAGCGATTAAATAACCGGAAAGCAGTCAATGCAGTACAAAGTCACCGGCAATGCAACAATTTCAATATGCATATGAAAAGTAAACTACAACAATAAAACAAAAAATAGCTTTCACAACAAATACATAATCATAATATTGAAAAAAAATCATATGCAAATTGTTATCAACATGATTTGTCGGTAGGCCTCCTAAAACAAACTGCAGTTTATAGCAACGAATGCACTGTTAACCATAAACCAGAAATGCACATAAAACCGTTACATGCAAATTTTGCCGCCTCATCGCTTACCGGTATTTACTATGTAGTACAGTTAATACATTTTTTTTAATATTTTTAAATTTTTTTTTTTTTTTTCAAATCCGAACTCATTCAAGTATCACGAAAAGATTTCTTAATCGCGGCTTCTCGAATCATCAATGCTTTGCTAACAAACGATGCGTATCCGCAATGCTTTGCATCGTAATCGCAATGGAAATATAATTAGTTTTATGAAATTATATCGTTCATCCAGCACTAAGTTGCTTGCGTGGTTAGTTAAACATCAAATTTTTACTGAAATGTTGCTTTTAAAACCACTTTTATTTCACACGTCAAAAACTAAACAAAATCATTTTTTCCGGTATTGATTATGTTTGAGTTAGCATTAATTCACATTTCAGCGTTTTCGTAATTATTGATTTGTTGAAGTTATTGGGCGTAGTCTCGAAGCGATTATATGATTTCATAGCATAATAAATTGATAGCTGTTACAAGATCATGGCATCTTTATTACAACCTTTATATGACTTTCGTTTGATGTTTTTCCGCCGATTTCCATACAAAAATGGAGAAGTTTGCAATTCATTATTTAGTACTTTTCCGGAGTTCTAGAGTTTTGAAACTTAGAACACGCATTGGTGCCCGATGACAACTATACATGAGGGGAAAGAAACATCGCTGGGCGGTCAAGGATTCAAAAAATAGTCCGAACTTGAAAAATTTTGCTTTCGTGTTTTTTGAAATTCCCGATAACCCGGTGACCTGAAACTTTGAAAGAAACTTAAGGCTTTATTAAGCTGTAATATTTTGAAAAAAGAGTTTTCTAGATGGAATAGGAATCGAGATATTCAAAGATATTTAGAAAGTCCATTTACCAAGCGTTAAATCTTGCGACCACTATTTGAGTAATTTCCCGTAGAGCTAGATTCTTGAAATTAAGAACATACTTTAGAGCCCGATTACAATGCAACATGCGAACAAATTTTTTTAGATGCTCCAGGGATCGTGAGTTATTAAAAAAACATTCGAACTTGGAAACTTCGCATTCGGGTTTTAAGGAACTTCCCGATACCTCAGAGAAATGAAATTTTGTACGAAGATTTGGGCTTTATAAGGTTGTAATATTAAAGATAAAAGAGTTTTCTAAATGGAACAGGGATCAAGGTATTTAGAGGTATTAAAAATTTCATTGAGAATTGTGGAATTTTGCGGTCGATTTTTAACTAACTACTCAATAAAGACCTCACATAGACTGAATGTGTCCATAGTGTTACTAGAATTTGTTTGGCAACCAAACGTAAATCACCAATCACGTGCCAGGACTTATGTTATAGAATAACTCCGGCCAATTTGCAAATACTAGAAGCTTGCTAGTACCTATGACACTTGCTGCTTTTAGATCTGACAGCTGTATCACTTCCAATAGCTGGAGACTCAGCCTGGCAAGCCCTGGGCACGAGTGATCTTTTCCTCCTCCAACGCTTGCTTCGTACATCTGCTATCGCTTAAAAACGAAATGAAATTTATTTCGATAACTGCTTTAACAATAACATTCTTTAGTGTTTGAAATTTCTTGATTAAAGTGGAACTTAACGTTACGATGCATTCTTGCGTGATATTGAACGCAAGATCAGCAAGTGCTGTTTATAATAACAAATTCATTACATATGCTAAGGCTAAAATTATAGACTGATATTTGATTGAAATTGAAGGTTCTTTCTGAAATCATGTGCTAAGCCTACGATATTAGATTCACAAAGTGACTCATATCTCTGAAGAGAGAAGACTTAAGCCTTGCGATGGGCATACTAACTGGACACTGCCTTCTGACGTCACCTGCTTATAAGTTAGGTCTCGTCAGTAACAGCAGGTGTAGAATGTGCGAGTTGTAAGAAGAAACAGTTGAGCACGTTCTATGTTCCTGTCCTGCACTCGCCAGGTCAAGGATCCAGCTATTAGGGGCGGCAGAGTTGCCAGATCGCAAGGCAGCAATTAAACAAGGTTAGACAACTTCTAGTATTTGCCAAGTGGACGGAGTTATTCTATAACATAAGTCCTGACAACTGCTTGGGGTTCTTCCGTTTGGTTCCCAAACAAATTATGGACACATTCAGTCTATATGAGGTTTTTATTGACCGGCCAGCTCAACCTAACTTAACTTACATTTACTTTAAATCAACCATTTGTTTGTTATATTTCTCTAGAGCGCATAAATAGTGAATAAATAAAATTATGCAGTCCTTTTTGCCAGCAACAAGACACAAAGGCAAACAAATGTGTGGACAAGGCTAAATTGGCTCAGCTCGCCGTTCTGACGTTTACGTGGTACGTGGACGTGCTCATTACGCATAGCCCAATAACGCTTTAACAACGACGAAATCGTTCTTCCGCTTTCTCTTTTAGTACTTAAAATTTTCAGACAGCGGAGTAAACTCTCTTATGTTGATGAAAGATATAAAAGTGGTACACAGCTTTGAATTAAAATATTTTTCAAATATAAAAACCAGAAAACTAATGACGCCATCTCTTAGATATCTACCTTTTTAATATAGTCTAAATTATAGTGATCTCGGATATTTTACTTACGTAGCCGTATATCAGATTTTCGAGATTTTCATTTCCGTTTACTATAGTTCTGTAAAGACTTCAATGTTATTCTCAACTGCAGCTTATTTGCACCTACAATTCTATTCTAGCTGTGTTTTACCCAAAAATCCGGAGTAAAATTTCGTAATTCAATGACTAAGTGGAGTTCCTGATATATCTTCAAAACCAATCCGGAATTGCAATGAATCCAATTTTGCATCTCATATGTGATCATGGTGGCGTATGCGTATGCCAATCTCGTTGTGCACTCAAGTATTCAATGTGCAATTCGTATTAAGTTTGAACTCAAACGCAGCAGAGCACAGAAAATAACTAATCTGATAATTTATTTAGCATATTTTCACCTTTCGGGAAGTGAAAATCACAAATGATTAAGTACTTGGAGGTAATAATTGCATACAAACTTTGGTTTGCTACACCTCAGTGCACTTTATGAGTGCAACCATTAAAAACTAGAGAAACTATAAACTGAGCAATATTTGTCCAAACACAAAAAAAATAAAGATAGTAAAAGTTCGTATAATTGAATTACTCTATTGTGCTCTATGGCTGTTATAAGAAGTAAGGATGGACTGCCTTCTTTATACCTTTCATGAATAGATCTGAGCAATAATCGTATCCCAATCGTAAGATCTGAATAATCGGCTGTATAATATATCGTCGATGCTTTTGCAAAAGAATTTATCTACAATTTGTAAAACCACCCAAATACCACTATGTGGCAAACTTTTTTAGCCTTGAGCCCAGAGCAAGCCGCTCCGTCGAAAAAAATCAAACCTTTCATACTTGAATATCAATTTAGTAAAATAACGGTTAAATTGTATTAGGACTCCAAAATTGCATTTAAGCTCGTTTTCTTATATGAAGCGCCGAAAGGGGGAAAAACAAGGGCATTTTTAAGTATGCACACTCAGAGAAAAATCGTATTTTAAAATCAA
Source organism: Eurosta solidaginis (assembly GCF_040869045.1). Classification (NCBI taxonomy): domain Eukaryota; kingdom Metazoa; phylum Arthropoda; class Insecta; order Diptera; family Tephritidae; genus Eurosta; species Eurosta solidaginis. The sequence goes on from NC_090322.1 coordinate 143,646,081, forward strand.
AATAAAATTTTTATTCTTCCCATGCACGTTTTAAACGAGGCCATTCTCGTTTTAAAAATGAAAATTTCAAAACAAAGCAAAACACCTTTAAATTAAAAGAGGAATTTTTAAAATAAAAATGAATTTTGCACTTTAAAATGTTTTATATTTGATTTAAAAATGCTGTATTTTCAATTTCAATATGCTCGTATTAATTTTAAAAACGTCTTAAGCTTACAACTTTCCATGCTTAAATCAAAAATTAATACTTTGTTTCAAATATAAACATTTTTATTTTGAACATGCTCATAGTTAAATTTGTGGCAACATATGTGCAAGAATAGATAAGCAGTTGGTTGAGATCATTATTGTTGTTTGCTGTCAATTCCGATCAAAAAGTAAATTTCGCGTACTTTCTTTAATATTTTGTGAACAAAATGACAGAATGACCTAAAAGAAATTACAAACATTGATTTTCTCCAAGCGTGGCCCAAGTATTCTGACCCGTGGACTCCTGAATTGGTAAAAATGACATTACATATTTGGTGCACAGTAGGCCGGGTCGACAGTAGGCCGGGTCGATTTGTGGGGACGCAAAAAAAATCGCCCATTGCTCTGTGAAAATCATATTCTAGGGATCAAAATAAGAAACTTTGCCGAAGGAACCATACCTCTAAAACGAATTCTAATGTCCCCCCCCCCCCCTTTGGGTCGAACTTTTGGGTAGGGACAAATTATGAAAAATTCCACTTTGAAATGCCTATGTTTTTTCTTTTTGGAGTTTATTTTTCTCTTTAGGAATTTATTTAGTCAGAACATATGTAAATGAAAAAAATCAATTTAACTTAGTAATAGAAAATAAATTAAAAAAATTATTAGAAATTAGCGTTTTTACAACCCTTTTAAAACCAAGGCATCACTGTGATGCATTTGCATGTCGTAAACATAGTTGTGTGGGTTTTTTATTCAACCGTTTTAAAAAATGAAGGTATCACTGTGACACAATTGCAGATCGTAAAATTGCTTGTTTTGTTTTTTTTAAGCCACCACAAGCCTCAGCAGGTAGAATTGAAATTGCCCCTACCCAAAAGTTCGACCCCAAGGGGGGACATCAGAATTCGTTTTAGAGGTATGGTTCCTTCGGCAAAGTTTCTTATTTTGATCCCTAGAATACGATTTTCACAGAGCAATGAGCGATTTTTAAATCGACCCGCCCTAGTGCACAGATTCTAAAAATACATTTACACATTACAGATAAAACTTGATTTTAAGATCATGTACCCTGACAAGGAAGATTGCTTGTATTCGAAATGGGAAATATTTACCAGAAAAATTCAACGATTTTTTGAAACTAATTCCCAGAAGGATTCCTGCTAACAGCTTTTTTCTATTGCCAAAGCTTCAGCGAACAAAGGTAAATAAAAATGAAGGGTAACAAACCAAAAACAGAAAACTACTAAATCAATCTATTTTCATTAAATCTTTCATTAAATCTGACATTGCTGCTAAGTGGAGTTCTTCCTCCTTCGTCAAGGTTTCAAAGTTCCCGCGGAAAGCTAAGGAAAAAATAGCAGACTCGCAAGAAAGCTTTGTTTTGAGATTAACTTCAATGAACGATTACGAAAGAAAAATTAATGAGTTGATAAGTATGTACTACTCTGTAGGAGTGATAATACAGCCTTTAATAATTGTCGAGGGATTAGATGAGGGTGATATAAGTGGATTTTTTATATACTTTGATAAAACATTGTATAAATTTCAATTCTTTCTTGAGTGCTTAGATATCTGCTTCAAACTGTTTCAAACTCTTTTTCTAAAATATCCCCGGCATGCGAAAATTCTTTGGTTTTTTGCAACACTTTTTTATGGAATTTATACAGAATATGTAATACTTAGGGAATACATTATAAAGGAACTTATTATGAAAGCAATTATCAATGTTCTGCTAATAATTTTGAATTGTTTAAAATTAAATAATTTTTGCACCAAAATAATAACATTTATGTTATATGCTATCCTATACATATGTGTTAAAAGTTTGACCCACATTTCCATTCCTTTGAAGTTGGCTTGAAGGAAGACGAGTTGAATGTTATAAATATTCTATAAATAATGGCAACACATATGCAAAACCAAAATATATTTAGATCTTGTATTTATCATATGTAATCATTGTCTAACAAAATAATAAGCATTCCACGTTTCGACTAGGTTTGATTATTTCTAAGTTTAACTTTCTTCATAATTTATTTAATTTTTATGCTATAGCTTATATTATAACAAAAGCCCTAACAATGTTTATACAGCTTAAAAAAAGTGAATAAATGAATAGTGGTGAATAAAATAAAATAAAATGTTTCATTATTAAAACAAAAAAACGTATTTTTATTTCAACAATATAGGTATTTAATTTCATATCAATCATATTTGAATTAAATAGAAAATTTTTATTTCAACCACATTTGTTATTTAAATTAACATACTTTTTGTTTGAATCAAAAATGAAAATTGCTAGATTAAAAATGAAAGCTTTTGAATCAAAAATTTACAGTGTTTAAAATAGCAACGGAAAATTTTTAAATCAAATATGTTTTGAATTGAAAATTTGCATATTTACATCACTTTCAAATACGTTTTTGGTTGATTTAAGCACATTTTCATTGATTTTACTATGTTTTTGCCCTGAGTGTACTTCATAAATTATTATTAAGTTCTATACTAATTTGACCGAATGATTGATTTAAGATGCTACAGCTGATAATTATACCTTACACGAAAAAGAAATGGTATATTAAGTTTGTCACGAATTTCAAAATTGTAGGTCCCTCAACGAGAAGAGATAGACCCACTAATATGTATACCAAAATGATCAGGATGACGAGCTGAGTTGATTTAGCTATGTCCGACTGTCTGTCTGTCTGTCCGTCCGTCCGTCCGTCTGTTTTAACGCAAAATGATTCCTTGAATTTTTGGGATATCGTGATGAAATTGGTGAGCTAGTATATTTTGGTGCCCGATTGATCATTTGTCGGAAATAACCGGTTCGGACCACTATAGCATTATCCCCCATACTACCGATTTTTTGAGAAAGAGAGTTTTTGTCATTTACTCCTCATTTTAACAGCTAGAAGAGTGAAATTTCACAAGATGATTACATATAAGTAAAATATTGGCTCTTGACTGTAACCAGAAGATAACTTAAACCTTGGAATGTTGGTTCGGGTGGTGAAGAGGCCTAATTCTGTATTTTAGGAGTCAACGCTAAGTCCTGTGGACTTCACCTATCCACTCACTTGCAATTAATATTCCACGTTTGCAATCCAATTCTACTACAAAGAGAATCAACCCGCAGTAAACTAATGAATTGCATAAAGCTGCTTAATTCACTAAATCATTGAAAGCCAATAGCTTAATTATAATTTCCTCAACTTATTACAGAAAACGCACAAATGGCGGGGCACGAGCACTCAAAAAAGACACAAAAATCAAATAAATAATATAAATTTAAAGTAAATAAAGCATACTAATTTGAAAAAAAGATTTTATGGTGGGTATGTACTACATCTGTCATTAATTATAATGGAAATAGCTCTTGTTCAATGATTTTTATTATGATTATATTTACCTTGCTGGCAAGTGGCTTGAGGCAAAAAAACAGCAACCAGCCAAGCCAAATCAAAAAACTATTTGCACAAAAACATGAAAATAAGAAGAAATCAACGAAGCAGAAAATAAAAAGTAAGTACAAGCGATTTCGAAATAACAATTGTTGGTATGTGGTTTTTTGTAACAATTCTTGTTAAATACAAATAGCTAATTGTACGGGTATACTAAATATATGTACATATGTATGTATATGCCTGAGTGTGAATTTTTTCCACTTTTTTCTAAACTGATTTTTGCACTTTTTGCCCACACCCACAATAAATGGTTACCCAATAAGCAATCGAAAAAAATTTCTAACTTAAGGCTTGTTTTCTAATTTATTTACAGTAAGGATTGGTACAGTAAGTTCTGCAAATTTAGAACTGCCTATACATTTTTTTGTTATGGCATGATATGCTTTGAATAAACTGTTTCTGAATTGGCGTTTCATAACACTTTTAAAAATATATTTACTTAATTAGTGAGACATGCTCAATTGCTTTATAAAATTTTTTTGTTATTGATATCAGTGAAAAATTACAATTTCACTTCTTCATCAGCTAGCTTTTCGGGAGCTGAGTATTGAGCTCGAATCTCCAACATTGATCCTAGTGTAAACCAACTCAGTCATATGAATTACAGCGGAAGTTCTGCTAAAAAAAACTTTATGAAATCCATTGTTACTAAGTTTTTAAGCCTAAACAATTTCACAGCATTAGGATTAAATTACATAGAGAATTAGTATGTACCTTAATAGTGAATAAAAGGACTAGCAGCAAAAAGGCAACACTTAGAGACCAATTGCAAAGCGAGCAGCGTGGCATTCATATGCCTGAGTGGTTAAAGGCATCTGCCTTTACACTATTCTGAATGTTGGAGGTGCGAGTTCAATACTCAGCTCCCGAAAAGAAAGGCTAAGTTCGGGTGTAACCGAACATTATATAATCAGCTGCCAAATTACTTTTAATTTACCTTCTTTTAAAAGTGGGAGGCCGGCGGCCACCGTTGTGTGATGGTAGCGTGCTCCGCCTACCACACCGTATGCCCTGGGTTCACACCCCGGGCAAAGCAACATCAAAAATTTTACAAATAAGGTTTTTCAATTAGAAGAAAATTTTTCTAAGCGGGGTCGCCCCTCGGTAGTGTTTGGCAAGTGCTCCGAGTGTATTTCTGCTATGAAAAGGTCTCAGTGAAAACTCATCTGACTTGCAGATGCCTTTCGGAGTCGGCATAAAACATGTAGGTCCCGTCCGGGCAATTTGTAGGGAAAATAAAGAGGAGCACGACGCAAATTGGAAGAGAAGATCGACCTTAGATCTCTTCGGAGGTTATCGCGGCTTACATTTTTTATTTTTATTTTTTTATTTATAACAGTGGGAGTTGCCACGCCCATTGTCCAAAATTTTACTAATTTTCTATTCTGCTTCATAAGATCAACCCACCTCCCAAGTTTCATCGCTTTATCCGTTTTTGGTAATGAATTATCGCACTTTTTCGGGTTTTTCGAAATTTTCGATATCGATAAAGTGGGCGTGGTTATAGTCGGATTCCGTGCATTTGAAATAGCGACCAGAGATAAGTGCCAGCTGCCAAATTACATACCAAATTTCATTAAGATACCTCAAAATTTACCCAAGCTATAGTGTTTACGGACCGACGAACGGACGGACATAACTAAATGAATTTCTGTCTTCGACCAGATCATTTTGATATATAGAAGTCTATATCTATATATATATATGTATATATATATATATCTATTTGTTTATGCCGTTACGGAGTACCGTTATGCGAACAAAATTAATATAATCTGTGAGCTTTGCTCAGCTGCGTATAAAAATAGTACTGATATCTAAACATTTTTGGTGGATCTTGTATAAAATATATATATACATATATACTAGACTGGGTCGATTTATTAACCGACATCGCGCCATCGATTTTTCGATAGGATTTGGGCTCAGGAAAAAAGTTCCACTACGCATACCCAAAAATAATAATTTTCGAGCCTGCGAAATTTCATTTTTTTTTTACTTTTTTTCGACTTTAATTTTTAAGGTTTTTTTCATGACCTACTAAAAAAATTTTCATTTAATTGTAAAAAAAATTTTTTTTTTCAAAAAACTGTTATCGCCAACGTCTTTAGCGGACATTTTTGGGTCGGACAGGGTATGCATATGAATCGGTTAACTTTCATCCATACAAATCGACCCACCCTAATATATACAATTATATATTAAGCAACAGCTGTAGTTGACCCTTTTCAAGAAACGAATGAACAGGCAGCTGTAGTTCGGGGTCATTTCTTGCAAACGAATTGAGAGAGAATGAAATTTTCATATCTATTCATCTATGACTTAAAACACTTTATACTGTATAACGTTGATGCTATAATTAATTACGAATTTGTACTGCTATTTTTGATGGTGAATAAAGTTAGACATTTGTAAAGAATAGTATATAGTTCGTTAAGATACACTCACGTCGGAGAGTTGAGAATCGGGTTGTTCCTTACATTTTTTTCAAACTTAAAGTAAATAATGTAAAGAAAATGTTTATTGGGCTTAATAATTTGCCATTATATGTATTGTCAGGTTTGAGCAGTTGTGCAGAACCATCGGAATAAATAGTTAGCTGAGTGTACCAAATACATTATTATTATATTGTACAATGCCTCAAACTATAATGGATTATCGAACAGACGCATTGCACTATATTTTTCTTTGTGTTGTTTCTTTTCATAATTTCATTCTTTAGAAAACTTTGTTTTAATTTATTTGTATTGTGTATGTTGCGAAAAAAATTAAAAAAGAGCAAAAAACAACCAAGGCGACGTAGCCATAAAATACCAATAGCTTTATATAGATCGGCACTTGGAAGCTAGGAATTTTAGTGCGGCTAAATGTCTATATTGAATTTCAAATTCAGTAGACTCCCTGACGAAGGTGTGAATAGTACCGAAACACGTAGTAGGAAGATAAAAACTTTGTTTCTTGCCTCGAATCGAACAATCTTTAAGTTCTTCAAGAATACTAGACTTCGATAGAGAAACGAAGAGTGCAGAACTGGTTGTTTACCGTGGAGGCGCAGAGTGCTCTAACGAGGGAGCGGACATGAGCGCGGTCGCAAAACTGTATACAGGTACTCTCAGGTACGGGTGTACGTCGTCAAGTACTAAAGGTATAATTAACATTATATTAAAAATGGTACAAGTTCAAAAGTTACTCCAAGGATACGTCAAACTGTGATTTACTATTAATAGACATCGATAACTTATAATGTAAGAGCATCGAACTACCTTGAAATGAATGGTAGAATCACATAGCAGAAGAAACACCTAATTAAAACTGTTATGATCACATGAAATTTGGTGTATAAATAATAAAAAAATAAAATTAACATAAAGAACAGTGAAAGAACACAGAAAAATATGCAGACGAAATTTCCATTTTAGTCAATTTGCCAATGACCTTCCACAACCAGCCTCAAGGTTATTGCAAACTGCAACAACAACACCAACTTTACGATGCCACAACTTTAATGCTGCCAAACAACTTCATACCACCAAATTGGAATTCTGTGTCGCACATAAAGCAGAAGCTGCTTCATCTACCTTGAGAGTGTTTTTGATGATCGTAAAAATGTCCCATTCGTTAACAAGATTTCCAATAATGGACTGCGGCTTGGCAACTTGTTGCTATCATATTATTATTGTATACGAACATGTTTGTCCAGCACCAAGCTTCTGGACAGCAATATTATTTGTAATTGAAATGCGTGAAGCGACGCTCTTTTGTTGTTGCACATAATCATGGACATTTTCTCAAACTCCACCGCAACTTGCATGGCAAGTAGCAGGGTTGGAAATACCGACAAGAAAAATCATTGTGAACGAGGAGAAAATCGTACTAAGAGTAAAAAAAACTGTGCTGGGTCATTCATAATTTAGGCAGATGGAATCGCGCAAACACTTCTTCTTGCAAATCTCAGCTTTTATTGTTCTTAGTTAGAGCTTACGATTCCTTCTCAAACACAGGCATCGAAAACTTGGCTTCTCACAAGAAAATGGCACAATGTTTAAGTAGATAGGTAATTGGATGCTGAGAGATTAAGTGCAGTTACAGATATTCAGTGGATTTGAAGCTTTCAATATAGTTCGTATCCGCGAACGGTTTCAGGCACCCGCCGACTTCGCTCGACTGACACACTTTTAAAGCTCAGCGCCTTGAAGTTTGCCTGACTGTCCGAGTAGATCCTAATCTTCCTAAAACATGATGCATTAGACAGCATCCTGCTCACCGCATCCTTAATAGCGCCGACTTCCGCTTTGAAAAAGCAGCAGGTCGTGCAGCTTTTCGAATTCCTTGCAGTATACGCCCCGTTATCAAACCTCTCTCCTAGAAGAGCTTCACACCCCACCCCCCTACGAGGGAGGTAATGTATGTAAGTTGTGAAGTTAACAGCCGGAGCAAAACCTCGCGCACATTAATCTATCCAGCTAGGGATGAAGTCGGAGCTATATAAAATGCTGGACTACACATTTTAACTAAGTCTAGCCCCCTCCTAGAAGCCTTACAATCAGGGCTGCGTCCACCCTTCCTACAAAGTCCACCCGATATATATTTAAAAATGCAATTAAAACCAGAGTTGGTGTTGTACAAAGGGCCTCACTGATCGAAATCGGGGCTAGTCACTGCACGGTTTCCAGCTTTTTGGTATTAGACCTTTCCGCCAAACCAACACCCCATAGAAGAGGATCAACGTGACCAACAGCCGTGTACCACCTTTGAAGGGAACCCTTAATGTTTTACAATGACCCCACACAGTAGTACAAGGCCACTAAAGCTTTTCTAACTCTGTACTATATATGTATTAAGCTACCATTACAGCTTTTTATTAAGTATAATTCCATAACCCCATAAAGTAGTACTACGTTGGGTAGTCAGAATAAAGAAACCTTTTACCTCCTATTTAATAGAACTAGCTCAGTTTCGTTAAGGTTTACAGCGAGAAATTTTGCCCCTAACGAGGACTTCAATGTCGTCAGCATAGGCCGCCACTTGTCAGTCCTACCTTCGAAGTTTTGAAGTAGTTAATTTACTCCCGCTACACAGAGGAGGGGAGACGAAACAGGCATCAGCGCGGTACTCCTTTTCATTCTTCCCCCCACTCTGCGTTGACAATCCTGCCACCCATAAATCGTGTGATAAATAGGACCAGAGACGTTTTGGCTTCTAGTCATGTTAAAACCTTCTCGATAGCAGTTGGCAGGATTGTCTACAAAATCGAAATACATCGTGATGCGCCAAGCTTAGGCCTACTACGGTGCTTAGTTCAGAAATTTTACTGAAAACGTAGTACATATATCTACTACGATCGTAGCGCAGTTCTTACCCTGGAAAGTAATAATTTTATGCAGTAGTAATTTTAAGCATGTACTTATATGTATGTGTGCGCGTCTATGTAGCCACTTCCACTTATGGTTCAGCAAGCAGTTAGTGGACAAGCGCGTCTTATGGAAACTGTGGCAATCCGCAAGAACAGCAAGAACATTTTTTTTGAATTTTATGCACTCACCTTTTTTTTTTATTTCACATAATACATTAATGCTATTGTTTTTTTCTGCTTGAAGTACGTTCGTTGTCAGGAAATAGCTTTGCAAAATACAATATCCGCCCCTCCACTCCTGATATACGTTTTTCCATTTTCTGGTCTATCACCATCTTAACACTGGTACAATCACGTAAATTTGTTGATGTTCATATTTTCTTTATTATCATCAGCAGTGAGATTATAACAAGTAAGGAAGTATAAGTTCGGATGAAACCGAACATTACATACCCAGCTGTACACTTGAAATGCTGTTGTTGTTTGTTTTGTGTGCTTACATAGAAAATTGCTTAGTCATAAAAGGAGCGGCGCCATGCCCATTTTTTAAAATTTGAAGTTTCTCCTATTTATTGTTATAAATCCACTTGGGAAATGAAATAAAATTGATATAAAGCTCTTTTTAGCAAAGATATAGCTTATTTTATTCGTCCACGACCCTTTTAAAAATCTTTTATATAAAAGTGGGCGTAGTCCTTAACCGATTTCGTTAATTTTTCCCCAAAGCATTCCTTATAGTAAAGGCAACCTCTCTGCCGAATTTTGTTACGATAGGTTTAACGATTTTTGATTTATGATTAATAATATTTGTAAAATTGATGTTATCACAAGTGGGCGGTGCCACGCCCATTTTAAAAAATGTTTCTCAATTTCAGTGCACACGTCAAATTTCAACATTCTAGGTGTATTATTTACTAAATCATCAGGTTTTTTGTGTTTTCCAAAATGTTATATATATAAAAAGTGGGCGTGTTTATCATCCGATTTCGCTCATTTTCAATACCAATCTATTATGCGTCCAGATAAGCTCGTGTATCAAATTTGGTGAAGTTATCTCAATATTTACTCAAGTTATCGTGTTAACGGACAGACGGACGGACGGACGGATATGTCTCAATCAAAATTTTTTTCGATACTCATGATTTTGATATATGGAAGTCTATATCTACCTTTATTCCTTTATATTGTACAACCAAGCGTTATCCAATCAAAGTTATAATACCCTATGTACAAGTACCGCTGTGTATAAAAAAATTATCAGCGTACAAGTTGTTTGGAAAATCCGGAAAAGTTACCTTTTCCTCTTTGGCATAACGGTGTTAGTGGAGTAGGCTCGTCATAAAATGCGTATGCAAATATTGAAAATATGATAGAATTTAATTCGAAGAATTTACATAAATGAAATTCGTAATCCGTTAGTAGCCTTAGATGCGCTGACGGAATTTCAAAAATGCGCTAAGTACCACAGCAAACTCTATTAACTGCATTTTAAGCATTGTGAGTTCACTTGAAGATCTTAGGTTCACAAAAGTCACAGAGATTCATATAACGACACATTTACCTCCATGATGGATAACGAGAACGCTCTAGTCTTAAATGAGGCCAATACTCTTAAATTGTGACTTTTGAATTAGGTACGTAAGGGTAGATACTATTTTGCTTATTCAGAAGTAAATATTTCGTGAAAGGAATACACTAGCGTGCGAAGCACAGGTGACGGATGAAAATTCTAGGTGGACAAAAGTCGCCATTTCAGTATTGGAAACTGGTCTTAGTCTTAACCTCAGTTATTACGAAACGTCTTATTAGAGGGCTTTCCAATCCCCAATCTTTTCTATGGTTCCATGCTGTATTTATGCTGCTTCAAATGCACCCTTAAGTAAAGCGTTTGATATGTTGACTATTTGTTATGAACGAGCTAGCGGTTTATTATAGGTATGTTATCGAGGCGTAAACGAGTTATCGAGTTGTTGTACAAGCGTTGCAACTTTTCTGTTGGTAATGAAGTTTATAAATAAATTACCGATTTTTCTTGACGAGTTATCGGTTTGCTGATTATCGAAAAGTTATCTATAATGTATCACAAAATTATAATTTTTTTATATAACATTTATCAACATGCTATCAAAAAGCTATCGCTTTGTTATCGAAAAGTTTTCGATCTTTTATCGGTGTGTTCTGTCGACTTTTATCGAACAACTATCAAAAAGTGATTGATTTGATATCAATAAGTTATCGATTGTGTTACCAATTTATTATCAGCGTGATATCACTTTGTTATCGAGAAGTTGTCGATTTCCTTATTGCCTGATGATGATTACGTTGGCGGTTTTCGAAATGGTTCCATCGCAATATGCCAGTAAATGTTTCTTTCTCTTCAGTTCCTCTTAGAAAACATAATAATTGAAATTCAAATATTATAAGCCGGTGTTAAGCTCATGAATTCTTGGATATAAGTATAAACTGAACACACCATTAAACAAACATACATAAATATGTAAAAACTGAGTTGTCGATTTCCTTCAAAACAGAAAGGATGAAACTTTAATATAAAATCGATGGCGCTTCTGTTGCCCATGACTCAACGACAACAATCCGATAACAAACCAAGGCACGAAGATAATAATGTTATATATATAATAAGCCAATAATAAAACAATAGTTTCTCAGGTTCTATCGGTTGTTACTGATAAGTACTGATTGTACTCAAGCCCTTGTTTAATATGAGGGCGACGAGTTATTCACTCGGGAAAAATGTTTACTTTCTAGTCTTGCTCTTGCGTAATTTACTAATTTCGTTCTTGTGTTCGATATTTTACATTCAAAAATTTTTAGCAACGACACTGACGCACTCACTATATTTCGTTACCACGAATTTTTTGTTTGATATTACTTATATTACGCCAATGCACAGCTTTTCTAAAACAGTTAATTTTTACGGTTATTTTGCAGCTTGGCGTGCGTCTTAGAGCTTCAGTTGTGTACTAATCTCTAACCATAGTTCCTTAAACTAAAATACAACCTGATCAAATCTCCTTTCCATTTTCGAGGCTGCCTTTTTGACTATACGAAGTGGTTTAAAAGAATATCATTACGATATATGTAAACAGAAGTTTAAATACTTAATTCTGTTACTGGAAGTATGGTGTAAATGAGTATTGTATAATTTTAGTCCAATCACTTTATAACGGTATAAAATATAGTTTTTAATTGATATTAGAGAAAAACCATTACAAACGGCGATGGTTACTATATAGGACATGTTTCTGAATTTCACTTCTTCATCAACTAGCTTCTCCGGAGCTGAGTATTGAACTAGAAATCTCCAACACTAATACTTCATACTGGTGTAGAGGCAGATGCCTTTAATCACTCAGCCATATGAATGTCCCGCTGCTCGCTTTGCAATTGGTCTCTAAGTATTGCCTTTTTTGTTGCTTTTCCTGTATTCACAATTTAGGTAAATACTAGTTGCCGCCGCCGTTCGACCAACAGACCGCTTCCCCTCAGTCCCGGCTCCAGCAGTAGAGCGATTCGTCGGCTGAAGGGGCTACCGCTGTGCCGCTAAGGTGCACTTCCCCTCAGCCCACGGATCGACCTACAAAGTTCCGGCTGATATAACCCCGCGTCCAGCCCTGCCATCGTACAGGCATGGAGGCGGTGGTGTCCAACTAGCGAGTCATCACTAAACAGCGAGTGAGCCAACCACACCACCGGAGTGGTTTTATGGTTTTCTCGCCCGTGTTCCAGCTAAGCAAGGGAGGCTCGCCGCCTTATGACCATTCGGCCTTTTTCCCCTCCGCCCGGCTCCGACCGTAGACTGGTCCACCAGCTAAAGGGGCTACCGCTGTGCTGCCAAGGTGCAATTCCCCTCAGACCACGGATCGGCCTACGGAGTTCCGGCTGGTACAACTCCGCGTTCAGCCCTGCCATCGTGCGGGCATGGAGGCGGTGGTGTCCAGCTAGCGGACCGGCACTAACCATGATTCTATTCATTCCTCGTAAGTCTCACTCGCCGCCGCAACTGATAGCGTCCGCCTACAGAAAGCCGCCATAACCGACAGTATATGCCTGTGAAAAGCGCCATAACCGACAGCATATGCCCGTAAGAAGCCACCACTGGTAATCCTCCTGAAAAGGGTAGTAACGCCCGACAATCAAACCGACACTTCCCCTGGCTGCCACTGGTACGTGCTCCGTCGCCCTATTATTGCCGCCGCTATCCTACCGCTGTTACGCTGCTGCTACGCCGACCGTTGGCCGCCCGCTATTCTACCGCCACTGCTACGACGACCGTTGGCCGCTCGTCATCCTGCCGCCGTGCTGACCCGTCGCCGCGCCCATACCGCTGCACCAATCCATCCGCTAATACTATCCGCCGCTAACAAGTTCTAATCACTGTTCGATTTGGCAAAAAATATTATATAAGGTACACTTTTCCTAGATTAGTATTCACGACACTTTTTCCGGGAAATGAACCAGGGACCAAGACTGGGAGATGGATTTGGACTTGGACTGTAATTGGGACTGGGAATAAAGGATGGAGATAAACAAGAAGAACTAGAGCGAAGCGAAAAGAGGAAATGCGAAAAAGACTGAGAAAGAGCTAGAGTTAGAGGAAGATAGAGAGCTAGGGATATATGGAGCGCAAAGGAAATGAAAGAAAAGACGTAGAGGGTGAAATACAGAGAAATAGAAAGACAAAGGGAGGAGGATAATAAAACAATAAGGAAAGGGGGAAGAGAGGGAGAAAGATAGTAGGTAAAATATTTTTAAAAGCGATGCAGATATACCAAAGTTAGGGCAGAACAACGTCTACCGAATCTACTAGTTTAAATATAATTACACTGGTTTACAGCCAAAATGCACCAGAGACGCCATTATGAAATTCCTATGTAAAATCACCCCCCGATTCCGAAAATCGACGTTATTTTTAATTCTATGGTAACGTTTTTGAGATACTTACGAATAACCGTTTTTTTTTTTCAAAAAAAAAAAAAATTGGGTCCACTTAATCATATATACTCAAGAACGAATTGAGCAATTCCAAAACGGTTTGAAGCTTTTAAAAGGTAATAACTGTGCATACAAAATTTTTGCTAGGCCTGCAGATTCAAAGATAATGAACAATCATTACGGAATTTTTATACTCAGTTGAGCAGAGCTCACAGAGTATATTAAGTTTGATTGCATAACGGTTGGTTGTACAGGTATGAAGGAATCGAGATAGATATAGACTTCCATATATCAAAATCATCAGGATCGACAAAAAATTTGATTGAGCCATGTCCGTCCGTCCGTCCGTCCGTCCATCCGTCCGTTAACACGATAATAACTTGAGTAAATTTTGAGGTATCTTGACGAAATTTGGTACGTAGGTTCCTGAGCACTCATCTCAGATCTCTATTTAAAATGAACGATATCGGACTATAACCACGCTCACTTTTTCGATATCGAAAATTTCGAAAAACCGAAAAAGTGCAATAATTCATTACCAAAGACAGATAAAGCGATGAAACTTGGTAGGTGAGTTGAACTTATCACGCAGAATAGAAAATTAGTAAAATTTTGGACAATGGGCGTGGCACCGCCCACTTTTAAAAGAAGGTAATTTAAAATTTTTGCAAGCTGTAATTTGGCAGTCGTTGAAGATATCATAATGAAATTTGGCAGTAACGTTACTCCTATTACTATATGTACGCTTAATAAAAATTAGCAAAATCGGAGAAGGACCACGCACACTTTTAAAAAAAAAATTTTTTTAAAGTAAACTTTTATCAAAAAATTTAATATCTTTACAGTATATGAGTAAATTATGTCAACATTCAACTCTAGTAATGATATGGTGCAACAAAATACAAAAAATAAAGAAAATTTCAAAATGGGCGTGGCTCCGCCCTTTTTCATTTAGTTTGTCTAGGATACTTTTAATGCCATAAGTCGAACAAAAATTTCCCAATCCTTTTGAAATTTGGTATGGGAATAGATTTTATGACGCTAACTGTTTTCTGTGAAAATGTGCGAAATCGGTTGAAGCCACGCCCAGTTTTTATACACAGTCGTCCGTCTGTCCTTCAGCATGGCCGTTAACACGATAAATAGAGCAAAAATCGACATATCTTTACTGAACTTAGTTCACGTACTTATCTGAACTCACTTTATCTTGGTATAAAAAATGAACGAAATCCGACTATGACCACGCCCACTTTTTCGATATCGAAAATTACGAAAAATGAAAAAAATTCCATAATTCTATACCAAATACGAAAAAAGGGATGAAACATGATAATTGGATTGGTTTATTGACGCGAAATATAACTTTAGAAAAAACTTTGTAAAATGGTTGTGACACCTACCATATTAAGTAGAAGAAAATGAAAAAGTTCTGCAGGGCGAAATAAAACACCCTTAAAATCTTGGCAGGTATTACATATATAAATAAATTAGCGGTATCCAACAGATGATGTTCTGGGTCACCCTGGTCCACATTTTGGTCGATATCTGGAAAACGACTTCACATGTACAACTACCACCACTCCCTTTTAAAACTCTCATTAATACCTTTAATTTAATACCAATATCGTACAAACACATCCTAGAGTCACCCCTGTTCCACCTTTATGGCGATATCTCGAAAAGGCGACCACCTATACAACTACCACCACTCCCTTTTAAAACCCTCATTAGTACCTTTAATTTGATGGTGATATCTCGAAACGGTGTCCACCTATGGAACTAAGGATCACTCCCTTTTAAAATACTCATTAACACCTTTCGTTTGATACCCATATTGTACAAACGCATTCTAGAGTCACCACTGGTCCACCTTTATGGCGATATCTCGAAAAGGCGACCACCTATACAACTACAACCACTCCTTTTTAAAACCCTCATTAATACCTTTAACTTGATACCCATATCGTAAAAACAAATTCTAGGGTCACCCCTGGTCCACCTTTATGGCATTATCTGGAAACGGCGTCCACCTATGGAACTAAGGATCACTCCCTTTTAAAATACTCATTAACACCTTTCTTTTGATACCCATATTGTACAAACAAATTCTACATGGTTGTTTTCCCTTATGTTGTCACCATAGCTCTCGACTGAGTATGTAATGTTCGGTTACACCCGAACTTAACCTTCCTTACTTGTTCAATTTTTTTTTGTAAAAATAAAAAAAAAATGTACTTTGCGAGGAAGGATCTCGAAAACTTTTTATTTTTTTTGCAGATTTTTTTTCTCGATAAACTCTGTTTTATTACAAAAAAAAAGCTTTCAGACAACAAAATCGATGGACTAATACAAAAGTTATAAGCATTCAAGTAAATATATCCATTTAATACTTAAGTACCCTACTGGTACATATGTGTTAGTATTCGTATATCAGTTAGCAGGTAGATTTTCGAAGGGTTCGTATATACATAAAACTGTTGGTGTCGTTTTCTGAAACCCAGGTACATTTCAAGCAAGAGCATATTTTTAAGGCAGGTACTGTTTTCCTTGTAAAACTAGGGAACCTTTTTGTCTAGGTAGGCTTGAATTTTTACTTGATCTAAGTATAAATAATAGTACATGCGCCTTGCTCCTTTATAATATCTGCAAGGCTCGCCGGATACTGTTCAGTTTATAATTGCAGTTTATAACCCGTCGTTTACTTAAAAATATAATATGATTAAAAGGGCGCGATAGCTTGAGTGTACAAATGATCCAAATAGGTTCTGTTTCATTTGCGGTCAATTTATCGTTAAAAGGATGCGAACTGTGTTTTCAAATCCTTTGAAAGTTACATACTATAAGTATTTTGGAATTGAGCCTAAAAACCATGGACACCGAATACTGTGTGCACCACATGTCGAGTCGAATTGATTTTTTCGGAAACCTGAGCAAAAAGGTGCGTTGTAAAAATTAGGAATTTGCTCCCTTTTAATGCATAGCTGACTAATTTCTGAAATTATCTATTTAGGCGACATATGAAATTTATTACACCAATGAAGTGGAAGGAACCAACTTGCCATTCAACGGACTGCTATATTTGTACTACAAAAGTACTTGGGGTTGGAAAGTCAAGAAAAGTAACCTATGCAAGCATACCTACAGTGTCATTACCAGAACTAAATTCAACGGAAGCTACATTGCCAGAATCAAATTTAACTTTAGTTCCGGCTCCAGTTTCATTGTCAACAGCAGTATCTGATTACGCGGCATCATGTTGTACTGGATTTCAAACGGAAAACGAAAGAAACTCTTTGTCACAAGCACAACTCAATGATTAGATAAGGGATTTGGAATTGTCAAAGGAAAAGGCCGAACTACACGCCTCTCGTATGCAACAATTTCAATTTGTTTCATCCCGTGTTAAGGTAATATATTATAGAACTCGTCCCGAACAATTTTCCATGTACTATACGAAGGAGGACAGTGTTTGTTACTGCAAAGACATTGCTGGTCTATTCAAACAGTTTGGTGAACCATATGATTCAAAAGAGTGAAGATTGTTCATAGATGGCAATAAATTATGTTTAAAGGCCGTATTATTGCATATTGGCAACCAAAAGCCATCTATCCCCATCGCGCATGCAGTAAATACGAAAGAAAAGTATGAGATAATGCAAAAATTGCTCAAATTCATCAAATAAGAAGAACATGATTGGAAAATATGTGCCGATCTTAAAGTCGTTGGAATGCTATGTGGTATACAAAGTGGATACACAAAATACTGTTGCTTTCTATGCAAAGTTGGGGTGGATAACATAAAATACAACCCACTTATAAAGAAGGAAAAAATAATTCTACCTCCGCTCCACATCAAGCTCGGCATTATCAAAAACTTTGTCAAGGCTTTGGACAAAGAAGGCGAAGCTTTTCATCATTTGAAGACAATCTTTCCAGAGATTTCAGAAGCAAAAATAAAGGAAGGGATTTTTGTGAGGCCGCAAATAAGGAAAATGACGACCAATAACCATTTCAAAGAACTATTGTCACCAGTGGAGGCACCAGCGTGGGATTCTTTTGAAAATGTCGTTATTTCTTTTTTAGGCAAACACAAAAGTTCTAACTGCAAGATGATAGTCAACAACTTAATCAAAAACTATGCGGAAATGGGTAAATAAAAAAAAAAAACATATTTAAGACCGTTTTCTCAGTTAACTTAAAAACTTATCTGCCCGATAAACAAAAAATTTGTATGAAAATTTTTAAATTTACATGAGAATATATAGCCCCAAATCTGAACTCATCGTCCAGTTCCGAACAAACAAGACCGAGAAAAATGTAAACAAAAAATTTTTTCTTAATTGAAAGATAAATCCAGCTTAAGAAAATTATATACTAATGTGTCACTTATGTATTTATCTAATATACTTTTTTGTTTTCTTTCAGGAGTAAATATGTCTTTAAAAATTCATTTTCTACACTCCCATTTAAATTTTTTCCCCCAAAATCTTGGCGACGAAAGTGACGAAGATGGCGAAAGGTTTCACCAGAAACAAAATGATCGAAAGTCGGTATCAAGGATTCTGGGATGTCGTTATGATGGGTGACTACTGTTGGTTTCTCATAAGAGAAACCGATCCTAATCTAAATAAGCGTCAAAAAAAACTTTTTCAATTATAAAATAAGATCATAGAGTTAAGACAGAATCATATGTACATATGCTATTATTTGTAGGGTACTTAAGTTTTACTATATGGATATATTTATTTGAATGCTTATAACTTTTGTATTAGTTTATCGGTTTTGTTGAATGAAAGCTTTTTTTTGTAATAAAACAGAGCTTAGAGAGAGAAAAAAAAAATATGCAAAAAAATAAAAAGTTTTCGAAACCCTTCCTCGCAAAGTACAAATTTTTTTATATTTTTACAAAAACAATGGAAAAAATCCGTAATGATTGTTCGCTATCTTTGAATCTGCAGGGCCTAGCAAAAAGTGTTGTATGCACAGTTTATCGCAAATTTTATTACCTTTTAAAAGCTTCCGTTTTGCAATTGCTCAATTCGTTCTTGAGATTTTTTGTTTTTGAAAAAACCGTTATTCGTAAATATCTCAAAAACACAGAATTAAAAATAACCTTGATTTTCGGAATCAGGGGGTTGATTTTACATAGGAATTTCATAATGTCGTCTCTGGTGCAGAAAAAAAATTGGAATATGTGATCCAGTGTTATTAATATATTTTGCACTAGTTCACTCCTCGTTTCTTTGTAATTTATTGCAAACCAGAATAGATTAAGGGTAACCCCATTTTTGTTATACAGCATAATTAAATTTGTGAATTTGTAATTGTAGAAAATTAGCATTTCGGAAAAGTTTTAAGCCATTAATATTTTTGTAATATCACCAATGAACTTCAGATCGTGTAAAGGTACATTAAATCAATAAAACTGCAATTAAATATCACTAATTATTGCAAGATCAATTCTAAATGAATAGAAAAAGTTTGCGTTTATGTGTCGCTTTAATTACAGAACAATTAACGATTGTCTTGGGCGAATAAAAAGCAGGTTTTAGTACGAAAAATAATTTATAATCAAAACAGCAGAGTTAAATTCTCGCACAAAACAACACAGCGGTTTAAGCATTTATCCGATTAATCATTTACCTTCCATGCATCCCTCTAAATATGAGCTGCATATATAACACGTCGCAATGCTTTGGTAGCATAACGGTTAAAAGGTATAAAGGAATCGATATGGATATATACTTCCATAAATCAAAATCATCAGTATCGAAAAAAAAGTTTATGAAGCCATGTCCGTCCATCTGTACATCCGTTAGCACGATAAATTGGACAAATATTGAGATATCTTCACCAAATTCGGTATCAAAAATGAGTGAAATCGGATGATAACCATGCCCACATCATATATATATATATAACAATTTGTAAAACACAAAAAACCTGATTATTTAGTAAATAATACACCTAGAATGTTGAAATTTGATGTGTGGACTGATATCGAGACTCTTTATAAAAATTTCAAAACCGTGGGTTTGAATCGAGCTAAAGGCCTAACAATAATTACGCAAGTATACACGGTTTTAGATCTAAGCAACTAAAACTGGTTTTTAAGGCAATTTATGACGCTGAATCCGATTTTTCATTCCGTTTTTATACCTTTCATGAAAATGAAATGGTATATTAAGTTCGTCACGAAACCGAAAATTGTAAGTCCTTAAAGGAAAATAGATAGACCCACCATTAAGTATACCGAAATAATCAGGTTGAAGAGCTGAGTTGATTTAGCCATGTCCGTCTGTCCGTCTGTCCGTCTGTCCGTCTGTCCGTCTGTCCGTCTGTCCGTCTGTCCGTCTGTCTGTTTGTATGCAAACTAGTCCCTCAATTTTTGAGATATCTTGATAAAATTTGGTGAGCAGGTGTATTTGGGTGTCCGATTAGACATTTGTCGGAACCGACCGGATCGGACCACTATAGCATATATCCTCCATACAACCGATTTTTCAGAAAAAGAGGATTTTTGTAATATCTTACCCAATTTAACAGATTGAAGCTTCAAACTTCACCATATACTTTCGTATATTGCACATATTGTTGCCTGAAAAAATTTATGAGATCGGTCGTATATATAGTATATATCCCCCACAACCGATTGTTCAGATAAGGAACTTTTCGTAATTACTGCCCTATTTTAAGAGCTAGAGGCTTCAAATTTCAGCGAATGCTTACGTATATAGCATATATTGTTGTCTGAAAAAATCATAAAGATCGGTGGTATATATAGTATATATATGGTGGTATATATAGTATATATATATAGTATATATATATATAATTTCGCAAATTTTAGCCCCATTTTAACAGCTAGAAGCTTCAAATTTCACCGAATATTTACTTATATAGCATATATTGTTGTCTGAAAAAATTATGGAGATCGGTTGTATATATAGTATATATCTCATACAACCGATTGTTCAGATAAGAAACTTTTCGCAATTTCTACCCCATTTTAACAGCTATAAGCTTCAAATTTCACCGATTGGTTATGTATATAGCATATATTGTTGTCTGAAAAAATCATAGAGATCGGTTGTATATATAGTATATATCTCATACAACCGATTGTTCAGATAAGAAACTTTTCGCAATTTCTACCCCATTTTAACAGCTATAAGCTTCAAATTTCACTGATTGCTTACGTATATAACATATATTGTCGTCTGAAAAAATCATAGAGATCGGTTGTATATATAGTATATATCTCATACAACGGATTGTTCAGATAAGAAACTTTTCGCAATTTCTACCCCATTTTAACAGCTAGAAGCTTCAAATTTCACCAACTGCTTACGTGTATAGCATATATTGATGTCTGAAAAGATCGTTGAGATCGGTGGTATACATAGTATATATCTCATACAACCGATTGTTCAGATAAGAAACTTTGCGCAATTTCTGCCCCGTTTTAACAGTTAGAAGCTTCAAACTTCACAAAATGCTTTCGTATATAGCATATATTGTTGTCTGAAAAAATCATAGAGATCGGTGGTATATATATTATATACTTCATATAAACTCTCATATTGGACCCTTTTTTACGGCTAGAAGCTTCAAGATTCAACAAATTTCACCAAATAGTTACGTTTACGTCATATATTTTTGGAATACGTGATTCGTAGCCATAGTTTTTACATGCAGACCACAAAAAACGTGAAGCTTTGCATCCTCACACAGATTACCTACCTATTTTTATACCTTTCATGAAAATGAAATGGTATATTAATTTCGTCACGAAACCGAAAATTGTAAGTCCTTAAAGGAAAATAGATAGACCCACCATTAAGTATACCGAAATAATCAGGTTGAAGAGCTGAGTTGATTTAGCCATGTCCGTCTGTCCGTCTGTCTGTTTGTATGCAAACTAGTCCCTCAATTTTTGAGATATCTTGATAAAATTTGGTGAGCAGGTGTATTTGGGTGTCCGATTAGACATTTGTCGGAACCGACCGGATCGGACCACTATAGCATATATCCTCCATACAACCGATTTTTCAGAAAAAGAGGATTTTTGTAATATCTTACCCAATTTAACAGATTGAAGCTTCAAACTTCACCATATACTTTCGTATATTGCACATATTGTTGCCTGAAAAAATTTATGAGATCGGTCGTATATATAGTATATATCCCCCACAACCGATTGTTCAGATAAGGAACTTTTCGTAATTACTGCCCTATTTTAAGAGCTAGAGGCTTCAAATTTCAGCGAATGCTTACGTATATAGCATATATTGTTGTCTGAAAAAATCATAAAGATTGGTGGTATATATAGTATATATATGGTGGTATATATAGTATATATATATAGTATATATATATATAATTTCGCAAATTTTAGCCCCATTTTAACAGCTAGAAGCTTCAAATTTCACCGAATATTTACTTATATAGCATATATTGTTGTCTGAAAAAATTATAGAGATCGGTTGTATATATAGTATATATCTCATACAACCGATTGTTCAGATAAGAAACTTTTCGCAATTTCTACCCCATTTTAACAGCTATAAGCTTCAAATTTCACCGATTGGTTATGTATATAGCATATATTGTTGTCTGAAAAAATCATAGAGATCGGTTGTATATATAGTATATATCTCATACAACCGATTGTTCAGATAAGAAACTTTTCGCAATATCTACCCCATTTTAACAGCTATAAGCTTCAAATTTCACTGATTGCTTACGTATATAACATATATTGTCGTCTGAAAAAATCATAGAGATCGGTTGTATATATAGTATATATTTCATACAACCGATTGTTCAGATAAGAAACTTTTCGCAATTTCTACCCCATTTTAACAGCTAGAAGCTTCAAATTTCACCAACTGCTTACGTGTATAGCATATATTGATGTCTGAAAAAATCGTTGAGATCGGTGGTATACATAGTATATATCTCATACAACCGATTGTTCAGATAAGAAACTTTGCGCAATTTCTGCCCCGTTTTAACAGTTAGAAGCTTCAAATTTCACAAAATGCTTTCGTATATAGCATATATTGTTGTCTGAAAAAATCATAGAGATCGGTGGTATATATATTATATACTTCATATAAACTGTCATATTGGACCCTTTTTTACGGCTAGAAGCTTCAAGATTCATCAAATTTCATCAAATAGTTACGTTTACGTCATATATTTTTGGAATACGTGATTCGTAGCCATAGTTTTTACATGCAGACCACAAAAAACGTGAAGCTTTGCATCCTCACACAGATTACCTACCTATTTTTATACCTTTCATGAAAATGAAATGGTATATTAATTTCGTCACGAAACCGAAAATTGTAAGTCCTTAAAGGAAAATAGATAGACCCACCATTAAGTATACCGAAATAATCAGGTTGAAGAGCTGAGTTGATTTAGCCATGTCCGTCTGTCCGTCTGTCTGTTTGTATGCAAACTAGTCCCTCAATTTTTGAGATATCTTGATAAAATTTGGTGAGCAGGTGTATTTGGGTGTCCGATTAGACATTTGTCGGAACCGACCGGATCGGACCACTATAGCATATATCCTCCATACAACCGATTTTTCAGAAAAAGAGGATTTTTGTAATATCTTACCCAATTTAACAGATTGAAGCTTCAAACTTCACCATATACTTTCGTATATTGCACATATTGTTGCCTGAAAAAATTTATGAGATCGGTCGTATATATAGTATATATCCCCCACAACCGATTGTTCAGATAAGGAACTTTTCGTAATTACTGCCCTATTTTAAGAGCTAGTGGCTTCAAATTTCAGCGAATGCTTACGTATATAGCATATATTGTTGTCTGAAAAAATCATAAAGATCGGTGGTATATATAGTATATATATGGTGGTATATATAGTATATATATATAGTATATATATATATAATTTCGCAAATTTTAGCCCCATTTTAACAGCTAGAAGCTTCAAATTTCACCGAATATTTACTTATATAGCATATATTGTTGTCTGAAAAAATTATAGAGATCGGTTGTATATATAGTATATATCTCATACAACCGATTGTTCAGATAAGAAACTTTTCGCAATTTCTACCCCATTTTAACAGCTATAAGCTTCAAATTTCACCGATTGGTTATGTATATAGCATATATTGTTGTCTGAAAAAATCATAGAGATCGGTTGTATATATAGTATATATCTCATACAACCGATTGTTCAGATAAGAAACTTTTCGCAATTTCTACCCCATTTTAACGGCTATAAGTTGATCGGTCGTATATATAGTATATATCCCCCACAACCGATTGTTCAGATAAGGAACTTTTCGTAATTACTGCCCTATTTTAAGAGCTAGAGGCTTCAAATTTCAGCGAATGCTTACGTATATAGCATATATTGTTGTCTGAAAAAATCATAAAGATCGGTGGTATATATAGTATATATATGGTGGTATATATAGTATATATATATAGTATATATATATATAATTTCGCAAATTTTAGCCCCATTTTAACAGCTAGAAGCTTCAAATTTCACCGAATATTTACTTATATAGCATATATTGTTGTCTGAAAAAATTATAGAGATCGGTTGTATATATAGTATATATCTCATACAACCGATTGTTCAGATAAGAAACTTTTCGCAATTTCTACCCCATTTTAACAGCTATAAGCTTCAAATTTCACCGATTGGTTATGTATATAGCATATATTGTTGTCTGAAAAAATCATAGAGATCGGTTGTATATATAGTATATATCTCATACAACCGATTGTTCAGATAAGAAACTTTTCGCAATTTCTACCCCATTTTAACAGCTATAAGCTTCAAATTTCACTGATTGCTTACGTATATAACATATATTGTCGTCTGAAAAAATCATAGAGATCGGTTGTATATATAGTATATATCTCATACAACCGATTGTTCAGATAAGAAACTTTTCGCAATTTCTACCCCATTTTAACAGCTAGAAGCTTCAAATTTCACCAACTGCTTACGTGTATAGCATATATTGATGTCTGAAAAAATCGTTGAGATCGGTGGTATACATAGTATATATCTCATACAACCGATTGTTCAGATAAGAAACTTTGCGCAATTTCTGCCCCTTTTTAACAGTTAGAAGCTTCAAATTTCACAAAATGCTTTCGTATATAGCATATATTGTTGTCTGAAAAAATCATAGAGATCGGTGGTATATATATTATATACTTCATATAAACTGTCATATTGGACCCTTTTTTACGGCTAGAAGCTTCAAGATTCATCAAATTTCATCAAATAGTTACGTTTACGTCATATATTTTTGGAACACGTGATTCGTAGCCATAGTTTTTACATGCAGACCACAAAAAACGTGAAGCTTTGCATCCTCACACAGATTACCTACCTATTTTTATACCTTTCATGAAAATGAAATGGTATATTAAGTTCGTCACGAAACCGAAAATTGTAAGTCCTTAAAGGAAAATAGATAGACCCACCATTAAGTATACCGAAATAATCAGGTTGAAGAGCTGAGTTGATTTAGCCATGTCCGTCTGTCCGTCTGTCCGTCTGTCCGTCTGTCCGTCTGTCTGTTTGTATGCAAACTAGTCCCTCAATTTTTGAGATATCTTGATAAAATTTGGTGAGCAGGTGTATTTGGGTGTCCGATTAGACATTTGTCGGAACCGACCGGATCGGACCACTATAGCATATATCCTCCATACAACCGATTTTTCAGAAAAAGAGGATTTTTGTAATATCTTACCCAATTTAACAGATTGAAGCTTCAAACTTCACCATATACTTTCGTATATTGCACATATTGTTGCCTGAAAAAATTTATGAGATCGGTCGTATATATAGTATATATCCCCCACAACCGATTGTTCAGATAAGGAACTTTTCGTAATTACTGCCCTATTTTAAGAGCTAGAGGCTTCAAATTTCAGCGAATGCTTACGTATATAGCATATATTGTTGTCTGAAAAAATCATAAAGATCGGTGGTATATATAGTATATATATGGTGGTATATATAGTATATATATATAGTATATATATATATAATTTCGCAAATTTTAGCCCCATTTTAACAGCTAGAAGCTTCAAATTTCACCGAATATTTACTTATATAGCATATATTGTTGTCTGAAAAAATTATAGAGATCGGTTGTATATATAGTATATATCTCATACAACCGATTGTTCAGATAAGAAACTTTTCGCAATTTCTACCCCATTTTAACAGCTATAAGCTTCAAATTTCACCGATTGGTTATGTATATAGCATATATTGTTGTCTGAAAAAATCATAGAGATCGGTTGTATATATAGTATATATCTCATACAACCGATTGTTCAGATAAGAAACTTTTCGCAATTTCTACCCCATTTTAACAGCTATAAGCTTCAAATTTCACTGATTGCTTACGTATATAACATATATTGTCGTCTGAAAAAATCATAGAGATCGGTTGTATATATAGTATATATCTCATACAACGGATTGTTCAGATAAGAAACTTTTCGCAATTTCTACCCCATTTTAACAGCTAGAAGCTTCAAATTTCACCAACTGCTTACGTGTATAGCATATATTGATGTCTGAAAAGATCGTTGAGATCGGTGGTATACATAGTATATATCTCATACAACCGATTGTTCAGATAAGAAACTTTGCGCAATTTCTGCCCCGTTTTAACAGTTAGAAGCTTCAAACTTCACAAAATGCTTTCGTATATAGCATATATTGTTGTCTGAAAAAATCATAGAGATCGGTGGTATATATATTATATACTTCATATAAACTCTCATATTGGACCCTTTTTTACGGCTAGAAGCTTCAAGATTCAACAAATTTCACCAAATAGTTACGTTTACGTCATATATTTTTGGAATACGTGATTCGTAGCCATAGTTTTTACATGCAGACCACAAAAAACGTGAAGCTTTGCATCCTCACACAGATTACCTACCTATTTTTATACCTTTCATGAAAATGAAATGGTATATTAATTTCGTCACGAAACCGAAAATTGTAAGTTCTTAAAGGAAAATAGATAGACCCACCATTAAGTATACCGAAATAATCAGGTTGAAGAGCTGAGTTGATTTAGCCATGTCCGTCTGTCCGTCTGTCTGTTTGTATGCAAACTAGTCCCTCAATTTTTGAGATATCTTGATAAAATTTGGTGAGCAGGTGTATTTGGGTGTCCGATTAGACATTTGTCGGAACCGACCGGATCGGACCACTATAGCATATATCCTCCATACAACCGATTTTTCAGAAAAAGAGGATTTTTGTAATATCTTACCCAATTTAACAGATTGAAGCTTCAAACTTCACCATATACTTTCGTATATTGCACATATTGTTGCCTGAAAAAATTTATGAGATCGGTCGTATATATAGTATATATCCCCCACAACCGATTGTTCAGATAAGGAACTTTTCGTAATTACTGCCCTATTTTAAGAGCTAGAGGCTTCAAATTTCAGCGAATGCTTACGTATATAGCATATATTGTTGTCTGAAAAAATCATAAAGATTGGTGGTATATATAGTATATATATGGTGGTATATATAGTATATATATATAGTATATATATATATAATTTCGCAAATTTTAGCCCCATTTTAACAGCTAGAAGCTTCAAATTTCACCGAATATTTACTTATATAGCATATATTGTTGTCTGAAAAAATTATAGAGATCGGTTGTATATATAGTATATATCTCATACAACCGATTGTTCAGATAAGAAACTTTTCGCAATTTCTACCCCATTTTAACAGCTATAAGCTTCAAATTTCACCGATTGGTTATGTATATAGCATATATTGTTGTCTGAAAAAATCATAGAGATCGGTTGTATATATAGTATATATCTCATACAACCGATTGTTCAGATAAGAAACTTTTCGCAATATCTACCCCATTTTAACAGCTATAAGCTTCAAATTTCACTGATTGCTTACGTATATAACATATATTGTCGTCTGAAAAAATCATAGAGATCGGTTGTATATATAGTATATATTTCATACAACCGATTGTTCAGATAAGAAACTTTTCGCAATTTCTACCCCATTTTAACAGCTAGAAGCTTCAAATTTCACCAACTGCTTACGTGTATAGCATATATTGATGTCTGAAAAAATCGTTGAGATCGGTGGTATACATAGTATATATCTCATACAACCGATTGTTCAGATAAGAAACTTTGCGCAATTTCTGCCCCGTTTTAACAGTTAGAAGCTTCAAATTTCACAAAATGCTTTCGTATATAGCATATATTGTTGTCCGAAAAAATCATAGAGATCGGTGGTATATATATTATATACTTCATATAAACTGTCATATTGGACCCTTTTTTACGGCTAGAAGCTTCAAGATTCATCAAATTTCATCAAATAGTTACGTTTACGTCATATATTTTTGGAATACGTGATTCGTAGCCATAGTTTTTACATGCAGACCACAAAAAACGTGAAGCTTTGCATCCTCACACAGATTACCTACCTATTTTTATACCTTTCATGAAAATGAAATGGTATATTAATTTCGTCACGAAACCGAAAATTGTAAGTCCTTAAAGGAAAATAGATAGACCCACCATTAAGTATACCGAAATAATCAGGTTGAAGAGCTGAGTTGATTTAGCCATGTCCGTCTGTCCGTCTGTCCGTCTGTCCGTCTGTCTGTTTGTATGCAAACTAGTCCCTCAATTTTTGAGATATCTTGATAAAATTTGGTGAGCAGGTGTATTTGGGTGTCCGATTAGACATTTGTCGGAACCGACCGGATCGGACCACTATAGCATATATCCTCCATACAACCGATTTTTCAGAAAAAGAGGATTTTTGTAATATCTTACCCAATTTAACAGATTGAAGCTTCAAACTTCACCATATACTTTCGTATATTGCACATATTGTTGCCTGAAAAAATTTATGAGATCGGTCGTATATATAGTATATATCCCCCACAACCGATTGTTCAGATAAGGAACTTTTCGTAATTACTGCCCTATTTTAAGAGCTAGTGGCTTCAAATTTCAGCGAATGCTTACGTATATAGCATATATTGTTGTCTGAAAAAATCATAAAGATCGGTGGTATATATAGTATATATATGGTGGTATATATAGTATATATATATAGTATATATATATATAATTTCGCAAATTTTAGCCCCATTTTAACAGCTAGAAGCTTCAAATTTCACCGAATATTTACTTATATAGCATATATTGTTGTCTGAAAAAATTATAGAGATCGGTTGTATATATAGTATATATCTCATACAACCGATTGTTCAGATAAGAAACTTTTCGCAATTTCTACCCCATTTTAACAGCTATAAGCTTCAAATTTCACCGATTGGTTATGTATATAGCATATATTGTTGTCTGAAAAAATCATAGAGATCGGTTGTATATATAGTATATATCTCATACAACCGATTGTTCAGATAAGAAACTTTTCGCAATTTCTACCCCATTTTAACGGCTATAAGTTGATCGGTCGTATATATAGTATATATCCCCCACAACCGATTGTTCAGATAACGAACTTTTCGTAATTACTGCCCTATTTTAAGAGCTAGAGGCTTCAAATTTCAGCGAATGCTTACGTATATAGCATATATTGTTGTCTGAAAAAATCATAAAGATCGGTGGTATATATAGTATATATATGGTGGTATATATAGTATATATATATAGTATATATATATATAATTTCGCAAATTTTAGCCCCATTTTAACAGCTAGAAGCTTCAAATTTCACCGAATATTTACTTATATAGCATATATTGTTGTCTGAAAAAATTATAGAGATCGGTTGTATATATAGTATATATCTCATACAACCGATTGTTCAGATAAGAAACTTTTCGCAATTTCTACCCCATTTTAACAGCTATAAGCTTCAAATTTCACCGATTGGTTATGTATATAGCATATATTGTTGTCTGAAAAAATCATAGAGATCGGTTGTATATATAGTATATATCTCATACAACCGATTGTTCAGATAAGAAACTTTTCGCAATTTCTACCCCATTTTAACAGCTATAAGCTTCAAATTTCACTGATTGCTTACGTATATAACATATATTGTCGTCTGAAAAAATCATAGAGATCGGTTGTATATATAGTATATATCTCATACAACCGATTGTTCAGATAAGAAACTTTTCGCAATTTCTACCCCATTTTAACAGCTAGAAGCTTCAAATTTCACCAACTGCTTACGTGTATAGCATATATTGATGTCTGAAAAAATCGTTGAGATCGGTGGTATACATAGTATATATCTCATACAACCGATTGTTCAGATAAGAAACTTTGCGCAATTTCTGCCCCTTTTTAACAGTTAGAAGCTTCAAATTTCACAAAATGCTTTCGTATATAGCATATATTGTTGTCTGAAAAAATCATAGAGATCGGTGGTATATATATTATATACTTCATATAAACTGTCATATTGGACCCTTTTTTACGGCTAGAAGCTTCAAGATTCATCAAATTTCATCAAATAGTTACGTTTACGTCATATATTTTTGGAACACGTGATTCGTAGCCATAGTTTTTACATGCAGACCACAAAAAACGTGAAGCTTTGCATCCTCACACAGATTACCTACCTATTTTTTATTTTATATTTATCTTAAAAATCGTTTAGATATGTTCAAATTTGACCAAATGCTTACGTGTATAGCATATATTGTTGTCTGAGAAAATCATAGATACCGGTGGTATATATAGTATATATCCCATACAACCGATTGTTCAGATAAGAAACTTTGCGCAATTTCTTCCCCGTTTTAACAGTTAGAAGCTTCAAATTTCACAAAATGCTTACGTATATAGCATATATTGTTGTCTGAAAAAATCATAGAGATCGGTCGTATATATATTATATACTTCATATAAACTGTCATTTTGGCCCCTTTTTTACGGCTAGAATCTTCAAAATTCATCAAATTTCATCAAATAGTTACGTTTTCGTCATATATTTTTGAAATACGTGATTCGTAGTCATAGTTTTTACATGCAGACCACAAAAAACGTGAAGCTTTGCATCCTCACACAGATTACCTACCTATTTTTATACCTTTCATGAAAATGAAATGGTATATTAATTTCGTCACGAAACCGAAAATTGTAAGTCCTTAAAGGAAAATAGATAGAAACACCATTAAGTATACCGAAATAATCAGGTTGAAGAGCTGAGTTGATTTAGCCATGTCCGTCTGTCCGTCTGTCTGTTTGTATGCAAACTAGTCCCTCAATTTTTGAGATATCTTGATAAAATTTGGTGAGCAGGTGTATTTGGGTGTCCGATTAGACATTTGTCGGAACCGACCGGATCGGACCACTATAGCATATATCCTCCATACAACCGATTTTTCAGAAAAAGAGGATTTTTGTAATATCTTACCCAATTTAACAGATTGAAGCTTCAAACTTCACCATATACTTTCGTATATTGCACATATTGTTGCCTGAAAAAATTTATGAGATCGGTCGTATATATAGTATATATCGCCCACAACCGATTGTTCAGATAAGGAACTTTTCGTAATTACAGCCCTATTTTTAGAGCTAGTGGCTTCAAATTTCAGCGAATGCTTACATATATAGCATATATTGTTGTCTGAAAAAATCATAAAGATCGGTGGTATATATAGTATATATATGGTGGTATATATAGTATATATATATATAATTTCGCAAATTTTAGCCCCATTTTAACAGCTAGAAGCTTCAAATTTCACCGAATATTTACTTATATAGCATATATTGTTGTCTGAAAAAATTATAGAGATCGGTTGTATATATAGTATATATCTCATACAACCGATTGTTCAGATAAGAAACTTTTCGCAATTTCTACCCCATTTTAACAGCTATAAGCTTCAAATTTCACCGATTGGTTATGTATATAGCATATATTGTTGTCTGAAAAAATCATAGAGATCGGTTGTATATATAGTATATATCTCATACAACCGATTGTTCAGATAAGAAACTTTTCGCAATTTCTACCCCATTTTAACAGCTATAAGCTTCAAATTTCACTGATTGCTTACGTATATAACATATATTGTCGTCTGAAAAAATCATAGAGATCGGTTGTATATATAGTATATATCTCATACAACCGATTGTTCAGATAAGAAACTTTTCGCAATTTCTACCCCATTTTAACAGCTAGAAGCTTCAAATTTCACCAACTGCTTACGTGTATAGCATATATTGATGTCTGAAAAAATCGTTGAGATCGGTGGTATACATAGTATATATCTCATACAACCGATTGTTCAGATAAGAAACTTTGCGCAATTTCTGCCCCGTTTTAACAGTTAGAAGCTTCAAATTTCACAAAATGCTTTCGTATATAGCATATATTGTTGTCTGAAAAAATCATAGAGATCGGTGGTATATATATTATATACTTCATATAAACTGTCATATTGGACCCTTTTTTACGGCTAGAAGCTTCAAGATTCATCAAATTTCATCAAATAGTTACGTTTATGTCATATATTTTTGGAATACGTGATTCGTAGCCATAGTTTTTACATGCAGACCACAAAAAACGTGAAGCTTTGCATCCTCACACAGATTACCTACCTATTTTTATAACTTTCATGAAAATGAAATGGTATATTAATTTCGTCACGAAACCGAAAATTGTAAGTCCTTAAAGGAAAATAGATAGACCCACCATTAAGTATACCGAAATAATCAGGTTGAAGAGCTGAGTTGATTTAGCCATGTCCGTCTGTCCGTCTGTCCGTCTGTCTGTTTGTATGCAAACTAGTCCCTCAATTTTTGAGATATCTTGATAAAATTTGGTGAGCAGGTGTATTTGGGTGTCCGATTAGACATTTGTCGGAACCGACCGGATCGGACCACTATAGCATATATCCTCCATACAACCGATTTTTCAGAAAAAGAGGATTTTTGTAATATCTTACCCAATTTAACAGATTGAAGCTTCAAACTTCACCATATACTTTCGTATATTGCACATATTGTTGCCTGAAAAAATTTATGAGATCGGTCCTATATATAGTATATATCCCCCACAACCGATTGTTCAGATAAGGAACTTTTCGTAATTACTGCCCTATTTTAAGAGCTAGAGGCTTCAAATTTCAGCGAATGCTTACGTATATAGCATATATTGTTGTCTGAAAAAATCATAAAGATCGGTGGTATATATAGTATATATATGGTGGTATATATAGTATATATATATAGTATATATATATATAATTTCGCAAATTTTAGCCCCATTTTAACAGCTAGAAGCTTCAAATTTCACCGAATATTTACTTATATAGCATATATTGTTGTCTGAAAAAATTATAGAGATCGGTTGTATATATAGTATATATCTCATACAACCGATTGTTCAGATAAGAAACTTTTCGCAATTTCTACCCCATTTTAACAGATTTAAGCTTCAAATTTCACCGATTGGTTATGTATATAGCATATATTGTTGTCTGAAAAAATCATAGAGATCGGTTGTATATATAGTATATATCTCATACAACCGATTGTTCAGATAAGAAACTTTTCGCAATTTCTACCCCATTTTAACAGTTATAAGCTTCAAATTTCACTGATTGCTTACGAATATAACATATATTGTCGTCTGAAAAAATCATAGAGATCGGTTGTATATATAGTATATATCTCATACAACCGATTGTTCAGATAAGAAACTTTTCGCAATTTCTACCCCATTTTAACAGCTAGAAGCTTCAAATTTCACCAACTGCTTACGTGTATAGCATATATTGATGTCTGAAAAAATCGTTGAGATCGGTGGTATACATAGTATATATCTCATACAACCGATTGTTCAGATAAGAAACTTTGCGCAATTTCTGCCTCGTTTTAACAGTTAGAAGCTTCAAATTTCACAAAATGCTTTCGTATATAGCATATATTGTTGTCTGAAAAAATCATAGAGATCGGTGGTATATATATTATATACTTCATATAAACTGTCATATTGGACCCTTTTTTACGGCTAGAAGCTTCAAGATTCAACAAATTTCATCAAATAGTTACGTTTACGTCATATATTTTTGGAATACGTGATTCGTAGCCATAGTTTTTACATGCAGACCACAAAAAACGTGAAGCTTTGCATCCTCACACAGATTACCTACCTATTTTTTATTTTATATTTATCTTAAAAATCGTTTAGATATGTTCAAATTTGACCAAATGCTTACGTGTATAGCATATATTGTTGTCTGAGAAAATCATATATACCGGTGGTATATATAGTATATATCCCATACAACCGATTGTTCAGATAAGAAACTTTGCGCAATTTCTTCCCCATTTTAACAGTTATAAGCTTCAAATTTCACCGATTGCTTACGTATATAGTATGTATTGTTGTGTCAAAAATTCATGGAGATCGGTGATATATATAATATATATATGATGGTATATATAGTATATATATATAGTATATATATATTTTTTTACGATTTCGGCCCCATTTTAACAGCTAGAAGCTTCAAATTTCACCAACTGCTTACGTGTATAGCATATATTGATGTCTGAAAAAATCATTGAGATCGGTGGTACACATAGTATATATCTCATACAACCGATTGTTCAGATAAGAAACTTTACGCAATTTCTGCCCCGTTTTAACAGTTAGAAGCTTCAAATTTCACAAAATGCTTACGTATATAGCATATATTGTTGTCTGAAAAAATCATAGAGATCGGTCGTATATATATTATATACTTCATATAAACTGTCATTTTGACCCCTTTTTTACGGCTAGAATCTTCAAAATTCATCAAATTTCATCAAATAGTTACGTTTTCGTCATATATTTTTGAAATACGTGATTCGTAGTCATAGTTTTTACACGCAGACCGCAAAAAACCTGAAACTTTGCATCCTCACACGAATTACCTACCTGTTTTTTATTTTATATTTATCTTAAAAATCGTTAAGGTATGTAGATCTGTTCACTATATATTTCTTATCTTATACATCCGATTATTCGGAGATTACGAACGGGATAAGATTATTGTTCAGCACCATTCATGAAAGGTATGAAGTCTTCGGCACAGGCGAAGACAGTCCCGTTCTTAATTGTTTATTTTATATTTATCTTAAAAATCGTTTAGATGTATTCAAATTTGACCAAATGCTTACGTGTATAGCATATATTGTTGTCTGAGAAAATCATAGATACCGGTGGTATATATAGTATATATCCCATACAACCGATTGTTCAGATAAGAAACTTTGCGCAATTTCTTCCCCATTTTAACAGTTATAAGCTTCAAATTTCACCGATTGCTTACGTATATAGTATGTATTGTTGTGTCAAAAAATCATGGAGATCGGTGATATATATAATATATATATGATGGTATATATAGTATATATATATAGTATATATATATTTTTTTACGATTTCGGCCCCATTTTAACAGCTAGAAGCTTCAAATTTCACCAACTGCTTACGTGTATAGCATATATTGATGTCTGAAAAAATCATTGAGATCGGTGGTACACATAGTATATATCTCATACAACCGATTGTTCAGATAAGAAACTTTACGCAATTTCTGCCCCGTTTTAACAGTTAGAAGCTTCAAATTTCACAAAATGCTTACGTATATAGCATATATTGTTGTCTGAAAAAATCATAGAGATCGGTCGTATATATATTATATACTTCATATAAACTGTCATTTTGACCCCTTTTTTACGGCTAGAATCTTCAAAATTCATCAAATTTCATCAAATAGTTACGTTTTCGTCATATATTTTTGAAATACGTGATTCGTAGTCATAGTTTTTACACGCAGACCACAAAAAACCTGAAACTTTGCATCCTCACACGAATTACCTACCTGTTTTTTATTTTATTTTTATCTTAAAAATCGTTAAGGTATGTAGATCTGTTCACTATATATTTCTTATCTTATACATCCGATTATTCGGAGATTACGAACGGGATAAGATTATTGTTCAGCCCCATTCATGAAAGGTATGAAGTCTTCGGCACAGCCGAAGACAGTCCCGTTCTTACTTGTTTAAGATTGATTCTAGTTTTTAATACAGTCAATAAATTCATTTTTAAAGATTTTTGTGAAATAATATTAATTTTATTAACTTAAAAGTAACAAATCAGAAATGAAGATTGGTGGAACTTTGCCTTTTGTATCGTTTAGTATCTGTTTCGCGTATTAGAATCCAACAGTAGTCGCTCATCATGCCTTCATCCCAAAATCCTTCGTATCGTCTTTCCATGTTGGCTAGATCTTAGTATAGCCGCTCTCCTTGTTCTTCGCTCGTATCACCCAAGTTTTCGGGAAAACAATCGAGATGGGAATGCAGAAAATGCATCTTTAAAGACATTCTAGCTCCAATCTTTCAATAATTTTCCAACATATCGCCAATAATTTCCCTAAAATTAGGGGATTTGTGATTACCAAGAACGTGGTGAACGATATTTTGAAAAGATGCCCATGCGGCTGCTTCATCGGGCGTTAAACATTTTGTAAATTTTTTATCGGCCATTAATTTTCTAATATCAGGTCTGATTTTTGCATATGACAATTTAGGAAACAACTTGACTAAGTACTGGAAAGCCGGTCCTTCACGGTTTAATGCTTTGACGAAGTTCTTTATAAGGCCTAGTTTAATGTAAAGAGGTGGCAGGAAAATGTCTTGTGGATTTACAAATGGTTCAGCGGAGACGTTTTGCTGTCCAGGCTCATATTGAGTACGAATTTGCCATTCTTTTCTCGCATAATAATGTTCAGTTGCGTGGCTATACCACAAGCATAAAAAACAACAAAATTTGGTGAATCCAGATTGCATCCAAGTTAAGATACCAATTAGCTGTTGAAATAAATTTCGGTATCCATGACTTACGAGTGTCTGCTTCTCTGAAACCAAAGTAGTGTAGATACGCATCTTTGAGCGCATTTGTTATTATTTTGCCACTTTTTTTAATCATATAACAACCACAAACGTAACAAAAACACTTTGAATCAACTTTGCAACACTTTCTCTGCATTTTTATTTGCTCTAATCACTTATATTATTTTACAGTTACAGTTGAAATGACTTATCAAGCAGTGCCACTATTTAAAAGCTGCTATAACAGCACAATGGTGCTATCATGCGAGAACTCGGAAACTAGAATCAATCTTAAAAAACTGAATGCAGATTCGAATTCAACATATCAAATATAGTTAAGAATCGTTCTTATCTGCTCAGATCCAAAAGTTGATCTGGATTTGTAAACTTGTGTTATTTTATCATTATTATTGTTATGATAAATTTTTTGTTAATTGAAAAAATTATTAAATTAGAATAGAAGAAAGAAAAAGTTTAGACAACTGCCAAAGCTCGTTGTATAGATCCATTTGGGGAACTGCTGTTAGGCCTTGAGCTCGATTCAAACCCGCGATCTTACAAATCAGTAGGCCGATATAACAACAAAAATTGTAAAATTTCAAAACATTTTTGGAAAAAGGCGTAGAACCGCTCACTTGTGATAAAATCAATTTTAAACCTGTCATAGAAATTCAGCAATTCGAAGAAAATCTAACGAAATCGCCTAAGTACCACGTCCACTTTTAGATAAAAGATTTTTTAAGGGGTCGGGGACGAATAAAATAAGCTATACCTTTGCGAGAAAGAGCTATTATTAATGGTATTTTACTTCCTAAATGGAATTATAACAAAAAGTTAGAAAATATTAAAAAAAAAACACTTAAAATGGGCGTAGCACTGCCCCTTTTTTGAGCCATGACTCGTAGAAAAACTTACATGTCGTAATAACATTGGTTACACATATTTTCCTTATAGCAGGAAATATTTCTAGAAAAAATTGGCGGGATCGGTTATAGATCACCGCTACTTTAATAAAAGCAATTTAAAAGGGTCGTAGACGAAAATAATAAGCTATATCTTAGCGAAAAATAATTTTGTATCAATGATATTTCACTTACCAAGTTTTGTTGTAAGAGGAAATTGTGAGACATTTATTATTAAATGGGCGGTGCCATGTGTTATGTAGAAAAGTAATTTATCTTAAATAAACTGTACAATTGAAGCTCACGCTGCGTATATAATGTTCAGTTAGACCCGAACTTAGAACACCCTTTCTTGTTTTTTCTACTATTACAATCACCACTTTGTAGTACAAAGAACTATTAAATATGCCATAAAACAATTCATTCATCTGCCCTCCCTTTACAAACATTCTAAGTCCATGAAACGGCATAAAATCCAATGTTGATATGCATGAATTCTGCTCGACTAACGTTTAAATTTTCAATCTGAAAGACATCAAATACATCAAATGTTAAGCTTGACATATATTGTTTTTACAAGAAAGTTGCATTTTTTATAAAGCCTGTAGAAATGAGGTATTGAGCAAGCCTTAATTTACTAAGGTAAGCCAACTTTAACCACTTCATATTATCAGAACTTAGCTAGATAATAAGTGCAACGCATGATCGACTCAGTCCATGTGAGAACTTTACCAGACATACACATACACATTTGA
The DNA here is from genome assembly GCF_040869045.1 of Eurosta solidaginis. Lineage (NCBI taxonomy): Eukaryota > Metazoa > Arthropoda > Insecta > Diptera > Tephritidae > Eurosta > Eurosta solidaginis. The sequence continues at coordinate 143,684,641 of NC_090322.1, forward strand.
AGAAAACGAGGCTGTGGTGTCCGTAGCAGAGGAGAAACGCACTCACCCTAGGGAAACGCGCGTCACTCTAGCTCAAATTCGATCTCCTACTGTAACAGGTTAAACTCTTACCTATCCAGAATCAACCGCGACATACAAAATGTATGTCATGCTAGCAATGTGTCTCCACATGACATCAACCATCTCTTCAATTGTATTGTGGAAACAACGCCTCTAACACCTCTCTCATTATGGTCCACCTCTGTTGAAACAGCAAGTTTACTTGGACTCCCGTTAGAGGACATTGATGACAATATGTGATTGGTCGCACATATTGGATAGGAAGAAGCACTGCTACAACAAAAACAACAATAGCGACTGATTTTTGCAAGGGTTCATTGTAATATAATTTTAACAGGAGGTTCGCACTGTGAGCCGTCTATTGTGTTCTAATTGTGAAGAGTGAGAAAGTTGAATGAGGGTATGAAAGAAGTAAAGAGCCAAAAGGCGTTTAGCTAAGAAGCATACGATGACGAAGAGAGGTAGAAGGAGAGGGTGAGATGAAAAGTTTTTTATTTCGAATTTGTCGACTACGTTGCTTGGCATTTAGATGCCTATTTATTTTAAGCTTATATAACAACAAAATAATTTTTATTATAGAGACCTAATCATGTAACAACACGTATTCTCCGAAGAAAGCAAAAACAACGGCTTAAGTGCAGTATACGGACAATTCCAAAATCAAAAAAAGAAGTATTAGGATTGATAGACATGGTCAAGGTGAGTATAATTACACAATTTTTTTTGTGGGCAAATGACAATAACAGGAGTTATTAAGGGTCAAAATTCATATGAAGCATTTTTTTTAAATCTAAATTTCTCTTTCTGTTTGTATTCCTATCCCGTAAAATACTTAAAAAATTCGATGTTTAAAAGTGCTATATTTACTAAGTAAATGACGCATATTTATTTGTACATATGTATGTATGTGTATGTTCATATGTTCATATGTGTGTTCATATGAAGCATTTTTTTTAAATCTAAATTTCTCTTTCTGTTTGTATTCCTATCCCGCAAAATACTTAAAAAATTCGATGTTTAAAAGTGCTATATTTACTAAGTAAATTACGCATATTTATTTGTACATATGTATGTATGTGTATGTTCATATGTTCATATGTGTGTTCATATGAAGCATTTTTTTTAAATCTAAATTTCTCTTTCTGTTTGTATTCCTATCCCGCAAAATACTTAAAAAATTCGATGTTTAAAAGTGCTATATTTACTAAGTAAATTACGCATATTTATTTGTACATATGTATGTATGTGTATGTATGTTTCGTTAATACGTTGGTATTTAAAGCTTAAATTAATTTTCTATAGCGTTAACCAATAATTTTATTGAAATAAATGTATTCGATATGGCGTTATGGTAAGGCGCCATTAATCGATTTTATTGATTTCTATAAGGTTGGTTGGAAGATTAGCTGGACCTTAACAGATGTTTGGAAAATAACCGTTATTTCAATTTATTGAAAAGTGTTAATTTAAACTGTTAAATACAAATGAAAATTATTATGGCAAATATAAAGTTGTTGCAAATTTATCAAATATTTGAGTGCTGTGAAAGTGGTCCCATAAGTGAGTCAGCCCTGCATACACTGCAAGAGTGGGGATTGATTCCCAGCGAGGGCGAGTATTTGTGTAGTGCAGGACATGTTCTCAAGTTAACTGAAAATGCTGATAGCGGTGACGGTTACTCTTGGAGGTTAGCTTATATATGCTAGCATGTGATTATGTGTATGTAACAAGTTAATTTTTAAAATTATTTAGGTGTTGTGCTCTCAAGAAGGGCAAGGGCAAACGTAGATGTAACGTTAAAGTCTCGTTAAGAAAGAATACATTTTTCGATAAATCAAAGCTCCCCATTTTCAAAATGGTAGCTTTCGCGTATTTATGGTTTAAAAACACTACCTCGATTTCATTGTGGATGAGCCCATGATAGCAAAACATACGGCGGTCGATTGGAGCAGCTTTTGTCGCGAGGTGGTGTTTGATGGTATGATCATAAATAAGACTAAGATTGGCGGGGGCGGGGTGATTGTTGAAATCGACGAAAGTAAGTTTGGTCGTCGGAAGTACCACCGCGGTCATCGTGTAGAAGGGCAATGGGTGTTCGATGGGGTGGAGAGGGGAACTAACCGATGTTTTATGGTACCTTTGGAGAAAAGGGACAAAGATACTTTGCTGCAAATCATAAAAGAATGGATTTTACCCGGTAGCATAGCTGTGTCCGATTTTTGGAAGGTTCGTTGATTTGATAATTATATATTTCATTCGTTTATAAATATACATTTATGTATATCGTTTATAGGCATATGATTGCTTACAGGATGAGGGTTATGTACATTTTCAAGTGAACCACTCGCTCAACTTTAAAGACCCCGAAACTGGCCAGCATACAAATACGATCGAAGGGTTATGGAGGCATGCCAAAGTCTTTATGCCCCAATTCCACCGTAAAAAGTAATTCTTTTGCGGCTATTTGGCAAAATTTATTTTTTTGCGGCATTGCAAGGCTACTAATATTGACCCTTTAACAACATTTTTTAAAATGGCTGGGAACCTTTACAACCCATGCAACCAACGACTTGTAGAGGAGGAAGATGAAGATGATTATGAGGTCGATATATCGGCGTGAGTTAAACGTAAGTTACAAAATAAATACTTATTTTTTAAGAGGCTATGTATGTATGAAAGTATTCTGCGCAGAAATACTGTGGATGACGGTGGGGTGTAATAAAGCCATACGCAATATCGCCATACGGCTTTATTTCCAATCAGTTTGAGTAATAAAGCCATATGGCCTTATTTCCAATTGCTAATGGGAATAAAGCCAGTATGGCCTTATTGCCATTTTCAAAACATGGTTGTGGTAATTTTATTAGGCTGTACCTAAAAACGTGCAAAAGAGTGCGTACCGTGGCATGATGCCACGGTTCAGGCAACCACCCGGACTTGGCATGGCGTAGCCCAGAGTTATTTAAATAAGGGCGGCCAAAGGCCGCCAACTCCGAAAGGTGTTCTGCACATAAAGGAAACAAATACCAGGTGTTCTGCGCAGGATTACTGTTAATTTGCCCAAAATTAAGTTTTGGTATACCAGGAACAGGACAGTTGGTATTGCATTGATGGGACTAAGGATATTATATATAATTTTAAGTGAAAGCTTAAATTATTTCCCATCTACCAAACTATATTTTCATATATTTAATATAGCAATTAAATTAAAAAATTTGATGTTTTTTAAAAAATTATATTATTTCAGGAAATTCTTTGCAGTTATATACTTAAGATATACATCAAATGAAAGGTATTGGAAATACCTATCCAACGACGTTGATAATCTGTTCAATACTTTAGAAGTAATTTAGATTTAAAAAAAGCTTATTATGAACTTTGACCTTTAATAACTTTTGTTGTTGTTGTTTGCCCAACAAAAAAAATATATCGTTGTTTCTTTTATTAATACCTATCGATCTCAATTTTTCGTTTTTTTATATACTGCACTTGTTCCAAAACAACAAATAAAACTTTTTTATTGTTTAAGTTTTTAACCTCATTACCCAAGTGGTCTGATCTGTAAAATGTTTGCTATTTAACGCACTAAAAACAAACATTTCTAAATTGTGAGCCGCTGGGTGTTGTTGCTTAAAATGTTTAGTAATAACAGCGTTTCAAGTTTGTGGTAAGTGGTTTATCTTTAATTTATAAAAAAAATTTAAAAAATATTGGCATATTTTTGCCCACGCTACGTTCCAAGAGTTAGAGGGGGGTTCAACTAAGTTACATTTTTTTCCGCCTGCAATCAAAAGTGGACAGCAGAACTTTGAGTAACGGAGTGAAGAGCATCAACGAAAAGGCCTAGTCATAGTATATCCCTTAAATACTTTACTGACATTAATCAGCAACAAGATTAATATCTCAAACTTGAACTTACTTTCTCTTGACTGAAAAAGTTCCGCCTTTTGTAGAACTAGCTGTACAAGAATTTGATTCAAGTTGAGCTCGAGACTAAATTACTAATTTTATTGGCGCTTATCCGTTGAAACGGTTATGGCCGTCTAACTGTTATGCCAAGCCAGTCGATTTTTGGCGCGTTAACTAGCGCCAATTGGCCACAGGTAATTTAATCGTTTTCCACCTCTTCCTTCCAGCGGATTGGAAACCGTCGTTTCCTCTGCTTTCATATGCGGGCTCTGATAAGAATACTTTTTTAGCCAGAACAGCATCTTTCATTTGCATAACTTGATCTAGCCAGCGTAACCGCTGTGTTTTAATTCACGAGGCTTTAATGATGACTGCATTAATCTCGTACAGCTCATCATTAAATATCCTTCTGTACTCGCCATCGACGTCGAGTAGATGCCCATAAATCTTTCGAAAAACTTGTGTCTATAGAGAGGTGAAATAACTGGAGAGATCAGGGAAATAGTTGTTTATTTTATTACATACCTCATCGATGGGTAGGTGGGGACCGACATTATCGTGCAGTCTTCAGCCTAGGATACAATGGTGACTCCTTCTGTTGGCAAAGGAAACTTCGATATGTAGAAGTTAAACAAAAGCGGGGATATGGCACCACCCTTTGTTCAATTCTTTTGGGGAAAGATCTTACGTTCCTGAATTGCACCGATGCCTGGCGACCAGATAGATAATTTGGGCTCCGCCTTTTGAGACTTGGAGGAAGGGAGAACCCTTCCAAGTCTTGCATTATCGTGCCGTGATTGACTGTATCAAAAGCTATTGATAAGTCTAGTCCGCAGTTTATCTTTGTGTTGATGGCGTTTAGCGGAGGTAGTGCTATGTAGTTTTCGAAAGCCATGTTGATGATTGGCAAGACGCAAGTTTGCAGTGAAATGGGGAAGCAGAATGGCTTCAAGTGTCTTGACTACTGGTGCTAGGAGAGATATTGGACGACAAGATTCCCCTACGTTGGCTGGTTTCTCACGCTGTAATGGCGGAGATGACGAAGGTGGACAAAGACAGGTTGACGACATGTGCTAGATATATAAATTCCTCTTTGCCAAGTTTTTTAAGCATCGGCATGGCTATGCCATCTGGGTCTACTACTTAAGATGCTTTAGCACGGACGATGGCATCTTCAACCTTTTTGGCGGTGATGGACCATAGGAGAGGCGCTGTTTTTCTGCTTGTGTGCGCGTCTTTTAGACGTCTGGCTTTGTCAACCGCAGAACGCATGCACGTATTGTCGCCAGAAAGTGCTCGCTCATTTTGGTTCATCCAACAACACTCGGGTTCGATAGGGACTTTACGGTAGACCACAATTCTAGGGTTACAATTCTTTAAATGCTCCTCCCATTCCGCACGCTTGTGTTTATCCACAAGCTGTCTGATGCGTTGGTTTATGCCCTTTTTTGGGGGGGTCACCAAGGTCGTACTGTCAAGTAATCTCATTTAAATAAACGAAGTCTTTTACAATATCAAAACAAGTAAGGACGGGACTGTCTTCGGCTGTGCCGAAGACTTCATACCTTTCATGAATGGGGCTGAACAATAATCTTATCCCGTTCGTAATCTCCGAATAATCGGATGTATAAGATAAGAAATATCTAGTCAACAGATCTACATACCTAAACGATTTTTAAGATAAATATAAAGTAAACAAGTAAGGAAGGTTAAGTTCGGGTGTAACCGAACATTACATACTCAGTTGAGAGCTATGGTGACAACATAAGGGAAAATAACCATGTAGGAAAAGGAACCGAGGGAAACCGTGGAATGTGTTTGTATGACATGTGTATCAAATGAAAGGCATTAAAGAGTATTTTATGAAGGAGTGGGCCATAGTTCTATAGGTGGACGCCATTTAGGGATATCGCCATAAAGGTGGATCAGGGTTGACTAGAATTTGTATGTACATTATGGGTATCAAAAAAAAAGGTGCTAATGAGTATTTTAAAAGGGAGTGGTGGTAGTTGTATAGGTGGTCGCCTTTTCGAGATATCGCCATAAAGGTGGACCAGGGGTGAACCTAGAATTTGTTTGTACAATATGGGTATAAAAAAAAACGGTGCTAATGAGTATTTTAAAAGGGAGTGATCCTTAGTTCCATAGGTGGACGCCGTTTCGAAATATCGCCATAAAGGTAGACCAGGGGTGACTCTAGGATGTGTTTGTACGATATGGGTATCAAATTAAAGGTATTAATGAGGGTTTTAAAAGGGAGTGGGCCTTAGTTCTATTGGTGGACTCCGTTTCGAAATATCGCCATAAAGGTGGACCAGGGGTGACTTTAGGATGTGTTTGTACGATATAGGTATCAAATTAAAGGTATTAATGAGGGTTTTAAAAGGGAGTGGGCCTTAGTTCTATTGGTGGACGCCTTTTCGAGATATCGCCATAAAGGTGGACCAGGGGTGACCCTAGAATTTGTTTGTACAATATGGGTATCAAAAAAAACGGTGCTAATGAGTATTTTAAAATTGAGTGGGCCTTAGTTCTATAGGTGGACGCCGTTTCGAAATATCGCCATAAAGGTGGACCAGGGGTGACTTTAGGATGTGTTTGTACGATATGGGTATCAAATTAAAGGTATTAATGAGGGTTTTAAAAGGGAGTGGGCCTTAGTTCTATAGGTGGTCGCCTTTTCGAGATATCGCCATAAAGGTGGACCAGGGGTGACTCTAGAATACGTTTGTACAATATGGGTATCAAACGAAAGGTGCTAATGAGTATTTTAAAATTGAGTGGGCCTTAGTTCTATAGGTGGACGCCGTTTCGAAATATCGCCATAAAGGTGGACCAGGGGTGACTCTAGGATGTGTTTGTACGATATGGGTATCAAATTAAAGGTATTAATGAGGGTTTTAAAAGGGAGTGGGCCTTAGTTCTATTGGTGGACGCCTTTTCGAGATATCGCCATAAAGGTGGACCAGGGGTGACCCTAGAATTTGTTTGTACAATATGGGTATCAAAAAAAACGGTGCTAATGAGTATTTTAAAATTGAGTGGGCCTTAGTTCTATAGGTGGACCCCGTTTAGAAATATCGCCATAGAGGTGGACCAGGGGTGAATCTAGAATGCGTTTGTACAATATGGGTATCAAACGAAAGGTGTTAATGATTATTTTAAAAGGGGGTGGGCCTTAGTTCTATAGGTGGACGCCTTTTCGAGATATCGCCATAAAGGTGGACCAGGGGTGACTCTAGAATATGTTTGTACGATATGGGTATCAAATGAAAGATGTTAATGAGTATTTTAAAAGGGCGTGGGGCTTAGTTCTATAGGTGGACGCCTTTTCGAGATATCGCCATAAAGGTGGACCAGGGGTGACTCTAGAATGTGTTTGTACGATATTGGTATCAAATTAAAGGTGCTAATGAGAGTCTTAAAAGAGAGTGGTGGAAGTTGTATATGTGAAGGCGTTTTCCAGATATCGACCAAAATGTGGACCAGGGTGACCCAGAACATCATTTGTTGGATACCGCTAATTTATTTATATATGTAATACCTGCCAAGATTTCAAGGGTGTTTTATTTCGCCCTTCAGAACATTTTCATTTTCTTCTACTTAATATGGTAGGTGTCACAACCATTTTACAAACTTTTTTCCAAAGTTATATTTCGCGTCAATAAACCAATCCAATTACCATGTTTCATCCCTTTTTTCGTATTTGGTATAGAATTGTGGCATTTTTTTCATTTTTCGGAATTTTCGATATCGAAAAAGTGGGCGTGGTCATAGTCGGATCTCGTTCATTTTTTACACCAAGATAAAGTGCGTTCAGATAAGTACGTGAACTAAGTTCAGTAAAGATATGTCGATTTTTGCTGTAGTTATCGTGTTAATGGCCATGCGGAAGGACAGACGGATGACCGTGTATAAAAACTGGGCGTGGCTTCAACCGATTTCGCCCATTTTCACAGAAAGCAGTTAACGTCATAAAATCTATGCCCCTACCAAATTTCAAAAGGATTGGTAAATTTTTGTTCGACTTATGGCATTAAAAGTATCCTAGACAAATTAAATGAGCCACGCCCAATTTGAAATTTCTTTTATTTTTGTATTTTTTTGCACCATATGACTACTGGAGTTGAATGTTGACATAATTTACTTACATACTGTAAATATCTTAAATTTTTTGTTAAAATTTTACTTTAAAAAAAATTTTTTTTTAAAGTGGGCGTGGTCCTTCTCCGATTTTGCTAATTTTTATTAAGCGTACATATAGTAATAGGAGTAACGTTCCTGCCAAATTTCATCATGATATCTTCAACGACTGCCAAATTACAGCTTGCAAAAATTTTAAATTACCTTCTTTTAAAAGTGGGCGGTGCCCCGCCCATTGTCCAAAATTTTACTAATTTTCAATTCTGCGTCATAAGTTCAACTCACCTACCAAATTTCATAGCTTTATCTGTCTTTGGTAATGAATTATTGCACTTTTTCGGTTTTTCGAAATTTTCGATATCGAAAAAGTGGGCGTGGTTATAGTCCGATATCGTTCGTTTTAAATAGCGATCTGAGATGAGTTCTCAGGAACCTACATACCAAATTTCATCAAGATACCTCAAAATTTACTCAAGTTATCGTGTTAAGGGACGGACGGACGGACGGACATGGATAAATCAAATTTTTTTTCGATCCTGATGATTTTGATATATGGAAGTCTATATCTATCTCGATTCCTTTATATCTGTACAACCAACCGTTATGCAATCAAACTTAATATACTCTGTGAGCTCTGCTCAACTGAGTATAAAAATAGGTAGGTACTTTGTGTGAGGATGCAAAGCTTCACGTTTTTTGTGGTCTGCATGTAAAAACTATGACTACGAATCACGTATTTCAAATATATATGAAGTAAACGTAACTATTTGATGAAATTTGATGAATTTTGAAGCTTCTATCCGTAAAGAAGGGGCAAAAATGGCAGTTTATATGAAGTATATAATATATATACCACCGATCTTAATAATTTTTTCAGACAACAATATATACTATACGCGTAAGCATTTGGTGAAATTTGAAGCTTCTAGCTGTTAAAATGGGGCCGAAATCGCAAAAAAAAATATATATATACTATATATACCACCATATATATACTATATATACCACCGATCTGTATGATTTTTTCAGACAACAATATATGCTATATACGTAAGCATTCGTTGAAATTTGAAGCCTCTAGCTCTTAAAATAGGGCAGTAATTACGAAAAGTTTCTTATCTGAACAATCGGTTGTGGGGGATATATACTATATATACGACCGATCTCATCAATTTTTTCAGGCAACAATATGTGCAATATACGAAAGTATATGGTAAAGTTTGAAGCTTCAATCTGTTAAATTGAGTAAGATATTACAAAAATCCTCTTTTTCTGAAAAATCGGTTGTATGGAGGATATATGCTATAGTGGTCCGATCCGGCCGGTTCCGACAAATGTCTAAACGGACACCCAAATACACCCGCTCACCAAATTTTATCAAGATATCTCAAAAATTGAGGGACTAGTTTGCATACAAACAGACAGACGGTCAGACGGACAGACGGACATGGCTAAATCAACTCAGCTCTTCAAACTGATTATTTCGGTGTACTTAATGGTGGGTCTATCTATTTTCCTTTAAGGACTTACAATTTTGGGTTTCGTGACGAAATTAATATACCATTTCATTTTCTTGAAATGTATAATTATGTCCACAGTAGTGTGGTTGCCAAGCGCAAATGGGATAACTCTTTGTTAGATGAGAGCCGCCATTCACCACCAAGCTCATCTCTTCCGCTTCTTTTTCCAGTTTTGAGTAAGCAGAACTTAGGCGCGGGTGTTCAGGCCGTCGATATCAATGTCTTCAACATACGCCAGTAATACAGGCTTTTAGAGCATATTGTTCCAGAGCAATTAAGGTCTACAGCTATTTTAATTTTCTCCAGAATCAAATTAAAGAAATCCCGTACAGAAATCACCCTATCGTCAAACTCGTTCGGTGTTGGTGTTGCTCAACATTATTTTGCACAGCCGTATAAGTTTTGCAGCAAAAAAAAATTCAGCCATAGCGGCATTCGTCTTGTCGAAGGCGGCTTTAAACTCGACGAACAAGTGATGTGTGTCAATACTTTTTTATCGGGAGATTTTCCAAGATTTGGCGCACAGTGAAATTCTGGTCGTTGGTAGGTTTATCAAGTCTAAAGCAGCTCTGATACTTTTATTCAGATGATTCACGGTGATCTTCAATCTTTTAAACAAAACGCTTGACAGGATCTTATATGCGATACTAAGAAGTCTGATTCTGCGATATTTGGCGCAGTTTTCAGGATGCCCCTTCTTGTGGACTGTACAAAGAACAGTTTGATTCCAATCGTAGGGCTTTATAAAAACCATTAGACTCACCTACGTCGGATCGGATTGGAAATATTAAGTTTGCTAAATTTTTCGGGTGTAGCAAAGAGTTCTCTTAGTTTTTAATACACTCACAAACTCTCTTTATTTGATCCAGCATCATTGATGATACTGCCGGTACGGGCAGCAGTTTGCTAAACTTGATCAATTTCAGGTTGACGGCAAAGCACCAATTAAGAAGCAGAAGATGCGAACTCTGTGACATTCGTAATTAGTATTTTTGAAAATTTTGCTATTTTTCAGCTTTTCTCATCATAATTCAAATGACATGTGGTGAGGATACGGAAGATCAACTGCTACATCAACAACAAGAACAACAACAACCACAAGAAAAACTGCAACAACATCAAAATACGGAAGAATAAATAAATGCAGAATTGGCAACAATACACATGACAGTTTTGAGGTTATGGTACGGAAAAAACTAAACGATACAGAACTCAAAAACAAAATTCGTTCAATTTATAAAATATTCAAAAAAAACTGCTCGAAAAGTACTTGGTAATGAGCGTGTGCGACAGCTTATAAAACGTCTTGTGACAAATCCGAACTAAGGGGCCGACAAAACCAGCGTACGTCCATGAACTAAGCAAGTCCTGTCGCATATTTTATATTTTATTTGAAAAGCCCAGCAAAATGTCTTATGCAATTATAATAAAATATAAATTTGCATGAAATAAAATGAGTGGCAACACTTTTTTCATAAATGAGATTTTTTAGCAGATAAAGGGATGGGTGGTCAAGATGAAGTCTGCCAGTGAAAGAGAAAGGAAAAGTGCGAGAGATATTCAGAGGGAGTAGGGAGGGAGAGCGCCTTTGAATAGTAGAGTAAGAGAAAGGAATGGTCCAGGTTGTACTTCTGAGTAAGCGCCTATTCGAGTACCCCTCGGCTTAACTAAACTTGCCTAATGGAATAAAGCGCAACGGAATTTGATGGTGGTGCATAGAAAATATATCAACTTATGACTTTAGACTAACTTTAGGAAGTACTGTGATCAGTATAACAACACACACTGTGAATCAATAGCGTTTGTTTATCATCACGTCAAACTTGAAAGAAGCATCGCAGTCTGCTTTGAATGTTTTGCTGTTTCTAATGTCCGCTTCTGTTTCCACATGTGACTTCTGGATTCATGTTGGAATCATTTCTAGACTAATTCAGGCCCAATTTGGAACAATTTCGGGTTCACTGTGGGGTTATTTTACTTGATATTACGGGACAGCTTCTGGATCATTTAGAAACTATTTCGAAATTATTTCAGGACCGGGACTAAACCCGGAATGATTTCGAGACTATTTCGGCAACCAATATAGAACAATTTCTGGATCACTTTGGTATTATTTAAGATATAATTACATTATTGCGATACTGTTTATGGACAATTTTTTAACAGTTTAAGGGTCACTTTAAGATTGTTTTTCGGATTATTTTGGTATTATTCTAGAATTTTTTTCAGACGCATCCCACCCTGAACTTATTTAAGTGTCAACATGGTAGTATTTTTTCTGCGAAAAATTATTTAATTCGTGTTCCTGCTCACATTCCACCTAAGGCGGTAATCACATTCCACCTACATTTTTAACGCCAGTCGTTCGATTAGTCTCTCCATAGGACAAACTCAAACATAATGTATGAATTCACCGCTGTATAAAGAGCACGGCTGCCCCCGTGTTATGATGGTAGCGTGCTCTGCCTACCACACCGAAGATCTTGGGTTCACACACCTGGAAAAAAACATCGAAATTTTAGAAACAAGTTTTTTTCATTAGAAGAATTTTTTCCTAAGTGGGTTCGCCCCTCGGCAGTGTTTGTTTCACACATGAAAAGGTCTCAGTGAAAACTCACTTTCCTTACATACAGGAAAACTTTAAAGGAGCTCGACGCAAATCGGAAAAGAATCCCGGACCAAAAAAAAAATGTTTTTCTATAAAGAGCGGTTGTTGTTGTTGTAGCACTTTATAAAGAGCTCAAAACTGGCTATGGTCGAATGCGACTCATCCTGCTTATGAAACAAATTTCGTATTGACTAATACGTTTGTAGTGAGAAGAATTTTAGTTAAAAAAAAACTATCCCAAATTGGCAATACAAAAAAAATTTTTTAAATTGTGGTGGTTATTAAGAAGGCATTTGCTTCTCTGGAATAAATGTTACCCTCATGTTCCACTTTCAATTTTTAACATTTGAACAAGGTCACCTAGCGCTTTGAAGAAAAGCTGGATTTGTAGGTTATGATGCTCCTTTTCTTATTTAGTGGGAAATATTTTATCAAGGGAGCTTAAAGGAACTAACGGGGCGTCATTATCTTCAGAAAAGAAAACGCTATAAGCTCATACTTTCCCATAATCTGTTGTGTCGTGAGTGCAATATTGATGTTCCGAACATTATTATACCCAACTGTACTTGTACACAGGGTATTATAACTTTGATTGGATAACGGTTGGTTGTACAGGTATGAAGGAATTGAGATAGATATAGACTTCCATATATCAAAATCATCAGTATCGAAAAAAAATTTGATTGAGCCATGTCCGTCCGCCCGTTAACACGATAATTTGAGTAAATTTTGAGGTATTTTAATGAAATTTGGTATGTATGTTCCTGAGCACTCATCTCAGATCGCTATTTAAAATGAACGATATCGGACTATAACCTCGCCCACTTTTTCGCTGTCGAAAATTTCGAAAAATCCAAAAAGTGCCATAATTCGTTACCAAAGACGGATAAAGCGATGAAAGTTGGTAGGTGAGTTGAACTTATAACGCAGAATAGAAAATTAGTAAAATTTTGGACAATGGGCGTGGCACCGCCCACTTTTAAAAGAAGGTAATTTAGAAGTTTTGCAAGCTGTAATTTGGGAGTCGTTGAAGATATCATGACGAAATTTGTCAGGAACGTTACTCATATTACTATATGTTTGCCTATTAAAAACTAGCAAATTCTGAGAACGACCACGCCCACTTTTAAATTTAAGTCAAATTAAAAAAAAAGTTAATATCTTTATAATATATAAGTAAATTATGTCAACATTGAACTCTAGTAATGATATGGTGCAACAAAATACAAAAATAAAAGAAAATTTCAAAATGGGCGTGGCTCCGCCCTTTTTAATTTAATTTGTCTAGGATACTTTTAATGCCATAAGTCGACCAAAAATTTACCAATCCTTGTGAAATTTGGTAGGGGCTTAGATTCTAGGACGATATCTGTTTTCTGTGAAAAAGGGCGAAATCGGTTGAAGCAACGCCCAGTTTTTATACACAGTCGACCGTCTGTCCTTCCGCTCGGCCGTTAACCCGATAACTTGAGAAAAAATCGATATATCTTTACTAAACTTAGCCCACGTACTTATCTGAACTCACTTTATCTTGGTATAAAAAACGGCCGAAATCCGACTATGACGACGCCTACTTTTTCGACATCGAAAATTACGAAAAATAAAAAAAAATGCCATAATTCTATACCAAATACGAAAACTGGTTTAATGACGCAAAATATAACTTTAGAAAAAAAAACTTTGTAAAATGGGTGTGACACCTACCATATTAAGTAGAAGAAAATGAAAAATTTCTGCATGGCGAAATCAAAAGCCCTTGGAATCTTGGCAGGAATACTGTTCGTGTTATTACATATATAAATAAATTAGCGGTACCCGGCAGATGATGGTGCGGGTCACCCTGATCCACATTTTGGTCGATATTTCGAAAACGCTTTCACATATACAACTACCATACCGATATGGTGGACCAGGGGTGACTCTAGACCCCTGGTCCACCTTTATGGCGATATCTCGAAAAGGCGTCCACCTATAGTACTAAGGCCCACTCCCTTTTAAAATACTCAATAACACCTTTCATTTGATACCCATATCGTACAAACAAATTCTATAGTCACCCCTGGTACACCTTTATGGCGATATCTCGAAAAGGCGTCCACCCATAAAACTAAGGCCCACTCCCTTTTAAAATACTCATTAACACCTCTCATTTGATACCCATATCGTACAAACAAATTCTAGAGTCATCCCTGGTCCACCTTTATGGCGATATCTCGAAAAGGCGTCCACCTATAGGACTAAGGCCCACTACCTTTTAAAAACTCATTAACACCTTTCATTTGATACCCATATCGTACAAACAAATTCTAGAGTCGCCCCTGGTCCACCTTTATGGCGATATATCGAAAAGGCATCCACCTATAGAACTGAGGCCCACTCCCTTCTAAAATACTCATTAACAACTTTCATTTGATACCCTTATCGTACAAACAAATTCTAGAGTCACCCCTGGTCCACCTTTATGACGATATCTCGAAAAGGCGTCCACCCATAGAACTAAGGCCCACTCCCTTTTAAAATACTCATTAACACCTTTCATTTGATGCCCATATCGTACAAACGCATTCTAGGGTCACCCCTGGTCCACCTTTATGGCGATATCTCGAAAAGGCGTCCACCTATAGTACTAAGGCCCACTCCCTTTTAAAATACTCAATAACACCTTTCATTTGATACCCATATCGTACAATCAAATTCTATAGTCACCCCTGGTACACCTTTATGGCGATATCTCGAAAAGGCGTCCACCCATAGAACTAAGGCCCACTCCCTTTTAAAATACTCATTAACACCTTTCATTTGATACCCATATCGTACAAACAAATTCTAGAGTCATCCCTGGTCCACCTTTATGGCGATATCTCGAAAAGGCGTCCACCTATAGGACTAAGGCCCACTACCTTTTAAAAACTCATTAACACCTTTCATTTGATACCCATATCGTACAAACAAATTCTATAGTCACCCCTGGTCCACCTTTATGGCGATATCTCGAAAAGGCGTCCACCTATAGTACTAAGGCCCACTCCCTTTTAAAATACTCAATAACACCTTTCATTTGATACCCATATCGTACAAACAAATTCTATAGTCACCCCTAGTCCACCTTTATGGCGATATCTCGAAAAGGCGTCCACCCATAGAACTAAGGCCCACTCCCTTTTAAAATACTCATTAACACCTTTCATTTGATATCCATATCGTACAAACAAATTCTAGAGTCACCCCTGGTCCACCTTTATGGCGATATCTCGAAAAGGCGTCCACCTATAGGACTAAGGCCAATACCTTTGAAAAACTCATTAACACCATTCATTTGATACCCATATCGTACAAACAAATTCTATAATCACCCCTGGTCCACCTTTATGGCGATATCTCGAAAGGCGTCCACCTATAGGACTAAGGCCCACTCCCTCTTAAAATACTCTTTAATACCTTCCATTTGATACACATGTCATACAAACACATTCCAGGGTTACCCAAGGTTCACTTTCCTACATGGTGATTTTCCCTTATTTTGTCTCCATATCTCTCAACTGAGTATGTAATGTTCGTTTATACCCGAACTTAGCCTTCCTTACTTTTTATATATATAACATTTTAGAAAAAACCTGATTATTTAGTAAATAATACACCTAGAATGTTGAAATTTGACGTGTGGACTGATATTGAGACTCTTAATAAAAATTTGAAAAAAATTTTTAAATGGGCGTGGTGCCGCCCACTTGTGATAAAATTAGTTTTACAAATATTATTAATCATAAATCAAAAATCGTTGAACCTTTCGTAACAAAATTCGGCAGAGGGGTTGTCTTTACTATAAGGAATTCTTTGAAGAAAAATTAACGAAATCGGTTAAGGAGCACGCCCACTTTTATATAAAACATTTTTAAGAGGGTCGTGGACCAATAAAGTAAGCTATATCTTTGCAAAAAGGAGCTTTATATCAATGGAATTTCATTTCCCAAGTGGATTTATAATCAGACCAATTCTAAATATTCTCGCGGAATTTTGTTCTCGCGGATTTTTTTGTTCCCGCGGAAAAATTCCTCCAATTCTTTTCTCCTAGGGAGAAGAAAAATTGGGGAATAGCAATTTCGAATTTTCGAAGTCAGCTGTTTTACCATCTGACAGTTCATTACGCATTTCTGCTTTTGTTTAAGAAAATAAAGTTTAGTGTCTTTTGACGAATTTATCGTAAATTAAAGAAAAATATACATAAAAAATGAATAGTATGGCATTTCATATGGTTGTGAACGAAATGATTGATGAAGAAGGTTCCCAGCAACACCAACAGAGGACTATAAGAAGAAGGTTGCGCGATAGTACCAATCCGTTGGAGTTGCCACAATCGTTGTAAGTATTAGAACATCTTCTGTTTTGCTTTTATATTTCATTAAATTTCTGGAATTTACAGATTTCAAAAGTATTATAGGGTTAACAAACCTGCATTTCGGTATTTGTTGGAATTTCTCACATCGCACACACGGCATCGCAAAAAACAATTTGCGATATCGCCGCTTGTGAAACTGAGTGCAGTTTTAAGATTTTTTGCTGAAGGTGGGTATCAAACAGGAATCGGAAAAGATGTGGACGTTTCTTTAGCGCAACCCACCTTCAGCAAAGTTCTGGACGAAGTCGTTGAGACCTTTGAAAGTGAGCTGTGCGAAAGATGGATAAGTGTGCCAATGAGCAGCGACGAAAGAAGAAGAATTTCACGTGCATTTTACGTGAAGCATGGGATACCCAGTGTTATCGGCTGCATTGATGGAACTCATGTCCGTATCATCACACCCGCGGAAAACAAGCATCTCTACTACAATAGTAAGGGCTAATACAGCTTAAATGTAATGTTGGTAAGCTATTTATAATAGTTCAATTGAAATATATTTGACTATGGCATTGTATTTTCTTAGATGTGTGACGATGAGCTGAAAATTCGGTACGTTGATGCTTCCCATCCCGGTGCCTCGCATGACTCCTTTATTTGGAATGTGAGTGAATTGCAAACTCACCTTTAAGACCAGTATTTGCAACGTGAAGCCAATTTTTGAATACTGGGTAATAATAAAATACTCAAAATGTAAATATTTGTATTGATATAAGACTTTTTAAACTAGGTGATGACGGGTATCCTTTAGAACCATGGCTTATGACACCACATCGGAGTTCCGACGAAGGCTCTATACAGATGAAATTTAATGAAGCCCATTCTAAGTGTCGCAACATTATTGAACGAACCAATGGGGTGCTGAAAAATCGACGGAAGTGTCTCCTTGGTGCAAGGGAATTACATTACACTCCAAAAAAAGCAGCAAAAATTGTAAACTTGTGCTGCGCGCTGCACAACATATGCATACATTTCAAGGCATACACAGATATGACAGAAGTACAATCCACAGAAGAGCAGGCAACTCAAAACAGAAATCAAGATTTAATACCCTTGACTTCGCCTCAGTATTTGAACGCAGCGCAAAACATACGAAACAACATTGGAAGCTCGCTATAAATTTTAAGGAATGAAAACACATACTTTGAGTTTAATATTTTATTTTCTGTTTTAAATTCATTTTTTCTGCCTTTAAATTCAGGTATCACAATTTAGTACGTTTTACTTAATTCCTACTAAAGAGTTTCAGTCTCATTTTCTTACAAAAAATAGAAATATCACAAATAGTTTTTTTTGCTCGTCATAACACAGTCTTAAACTAAGTAATATTATAGTCTACAAAATAAAAATAGTTCACGTAAGCATGTATAATACTGATATTAATACTACTATGAAATAAAATAAAATATAGTTCATATTAAAAAAATTTACTAGTCTTATATTTTAGTAAATATTAAAAAGGACTATTAAAAAAATCACAAATTCAGGTAGCTTGCTATATACAAGTGTCATGCGACTAGGTAATTTTCAATTATTTTTCTAGCTGGCGGAGCATAAGATTTTCCATTGCTAAATTATGCCTTTTCAATTCATCTATTTCCTCTCTTTTTAATTTTTCCATTTCCTTATAATGCTTTTTATTAATTGCATATATTTTGTCAATCGCCCTATATATTTTTTTAATATTTTCTTTTTGATCAGTGGAATCTGACACTGCACCTTTTATGGTATCACAGAGCTCGCGTTGAGTTGACAATTCTTCTTGAAGAATGTCAGAGGAAGATCTCTTAGATGGCACTCTTTTTGAGGAAGTGGGCCTTTCAATCAAAGCATTTGGGGGTCCCTAATTCATACAAACACTAATAACTGGGTCCTCATGCAATACCTCACAATCAATCCCTACCACAGTCTCACTCAATACCTCAAATCCGCTAGCTAACTCACACTCACTCTCTTGGACGATGTCGTCCACAACACCACTTTCCCTAACTGTAGTTCCATCTTCAATTTGAATGTTGCCATCAATTTGCTGCAATATCTTCTTCCTAGATGGCAGTCCAAATTTATTTCCCACTCCCTCCACGGATTCCTTCATACCGATCAACTCAAGTATTGCCCTTTCTGTTGTGGAAAACTTGTATTCGTTATTTGGGCCACCGCCAGTGCCTCTGGAACTCTTATGGTTGTTCGCTGCTTTTTGACGCACGTATTTTTTTTGATCAGCCCACACCTAGAACACATAAGTTTTTGTCAGCTTGTATGTATACAACTTTTTCATGAAAATAATCACCTTTTTCCATTCTGCAATGCATTTTGCTGGTGGTCCGGCTGAGTTCAGCTCTTCCTCAGCTTTACGCCAAAATCTGTGTAAGGCTTCTTTGCCTCCTTTAAAACAACCTTGCGCAATTTCCGGATGACTTTGCATCAAATCGATTAGTAGTTCTATCTGTTGCTTATTTGTACTTTTAGACCTGAAATCAGGAGTAATATAAGAGAGTATTCTTTTATTTATTACATACCTAATAAAATAAGTAATTTTCAATTCAAAAAATACAATTTACTTACATTTTTATGAAGCGTTCCTTTCAGCTTATCAAGTGAACAATTTCTTTTAAAATGAAGGAAAAATCTCCCTCTCACTCACATTCATAATACCTACTTTTCTCCCATAACCGGTTTCCGCTTTTTCGAACATTGTTCAGAATAGGAGGAAAGGGAGAAGTGAAAAAACTCACACGGAATTTTTATTTAGAATACGAGGAATGGTGGAAGGGAAAAAACTCGCACGGAATTTTCGTTTAGAATTGGGCTGAATAATAAATAGGGAAACTTCAAATTTAAAAAAATGGGCGTGGCACCGCCATAACTCGAAGAAAAATTAGTTCAGAATAGAACCATATATGTGACCCGGTCTATGAAAATGTGGCTTAACTCAAAAAAGAAATTGCGAGAAACAGTTGTTAAAGATAAATAATGCATTTCTTCAGTTTCTTAGTAGTTTTTCTTTTGCATTATGAACAGTTATGCCCAAAAGGCAAAGCGCAAACCAGTTTCTAACCGATATTTTGGCTCCATTGCCATCGAAAAAAATGCTATAAAAAAATCTGAGGATGCTTCACCAGCCACCAAAGTGGCATCGAAGGAACCAAAGGCTTCATCGTCTTTCATTTGTGCTCTTCTTTCTCTACATTTTTAGTACTCTTCTAAGCAAGTTAGAACTTTCTAGTTTTCACCACGTGAAAGAGCGTCTCAAAAACTATGGAAACCAGAAAAAAGTGGAAAAATTTTGTTTGAGTCATAAGCCACCTTTTCATAGACCGGGTCACATATATGTATATGTATTATTGCGCAGCCTTTTAACACTATTAACCACACAAAATAAACAACAACAGCATTTAAAGTGCACAGCTGGGTATGTAGTGTTCGGCTTCCCCCGAACTTATACTTCCTTACTTGTTTTTGAGTTCAGATGTTCTCAAGAATTTCCTTCATACTCTTAATTTTAAGCTTTTTGAAGCAGTTTTTGTCTGCACATGGTGATATGATAGTGAGAAAGAATTGGCTGACATTTAACATAATAAGGTCAACTCTCAAAATTTAAATTTTTTTATCGAAGAAAGTTTCAACCAAACACACGTATGTATATACATATATACGCATGTGTTCATACAAACATACATAGTATTTGCCAAATAGGCAAATCATTTTGAAATCATTTACATTCTTGACATCATAAGTAAGAACTTGGGCACCCGATTTCTTTTAGCCTCTAATGCCTGGTTTTTCAGAGGAAGTTTAAATTCTAGTTAAACTTGCCTAGAGTTTAACCTTGCCAATTTGTTCGATAACATACAAATTTGCTGCTCATATCAGCTTAAGCGACCGAAGTGCAGGTTTAAACTCTAGTCAACTTGAACTGGAGTTTAAACTCGCACTGAAAACCCCGGCCTTAGTATTATTAACCTTTTTGATGTTAAAAACGTTTTTTACTAGTACATTTGCTCCACTTCTCAAAATAGATATTTGCAGATAATAATTTGGAACTGCATATTGAACTGAAAGCCCACGTTGAATGTCGACGTTTGCTATATTTGGATCAAATTCAAATCAGAATATTTTTTACCTTCGCTCAACAATAAATACTCGTGTAGACACAAAACGTAATACGAAGGCGGAAATGTCCCAAAAATCAGCAAAAATTGTCAATCAATATAGGAGTATATCTAAGTTGTTTGACATAAATTTAACTTATTAAGATTCCCGATAATGAAAAAAAAATTACAACTGTGCTTATGAATTAGTTACAAAATTTATGTAAATAGTTTCGCAAATATATATATAAATAACACGGTTGTCACCCCATGTTTTCATTTCGGACCAAAATGCATCGAAAAAATGACCACGTTCCAAAAAAAGGACTAAATTTTTGTTTTATTAAACGGTTTTATTTAGCTTGACTCTGTGTTGTGAAACAATTTTGTAATTAAAATTTAAATAACTTCCCGATAAGCTACAAGCTTGAAGCTTGGGATATAGTTCAGAACCCGATGACAATGCAATAATAAGAAAAAAACTCCGATGGAGGCGCACGGATCGAAATATTTCAAAAAATCGTATTTAAGTTCCTTTTTGCTCATATTTGGAACACATATTACATACAGGAGTAGAAAGCGACATATGAAAAAAATCGTCGCCAGGGGGCGCAAGGATCTAGATATTAAGAATACTCGTATTTGTGGTCCCAGAATATCATTTGTCGGGTACCACTAATTTATATATATATGTAATATCACAAACAGTATTCCTGCCAAGATTCCAAGGGCTTTTGATTTCGCCCTGCAGAACTTTTTCATTTTCTTCTACTTAATATGGTAGGTGTTACACCCATTTTACAAAGTTTTTTTCTAAAGTTAAATTTTGCGTCAATAAACAAACCCAATTACCACGTTTCATCTCTTTTTTCGTACTTGGTATAGAATTATGGCATTGAAAAGTAAAGTCCTCTCTCGGCGAACGAAAATTATACTCTACAAGTCACTTATCGTACCCGTCCTGCTATATGGGGCAGAAGCATGGACCATGACAACAGGGGCTTTGGGAGTGTTCGAGAGAAAAGTTCTTCGAAAGATTTATGGACCTCTACGCGTTGGCGATGGCAAGTACCAAAGAAGATTTAATGATGAGCTGTACGAGCTATACGGAGACATCCACATAGTCCAGCGAATTAAAACGCAGCGGCTGCGCTGGCTAAGCCATGCTATGCGAATGAAAGATGATGCTCCGGCCAAGAAAGTGATTCTATCAGAACCCGCCTATGGAAGCAGAGGTAGACGGCGGCCTCCACTCCGTTTCATCTATTGTGTTCGAATTGTGAAGAGTGAGAAATTTGAATGAGGGTATGAAAGGAGTAAAGAGCCAAACGGTGTTTAGATAAGAAACATACGATGACGAAGAGAGGTAGGAGGAGGTGGTGAGATGAAAAGATTTTTATTTCGAATTTGTCGACTACGTTGCTTGGCATTTAGATGCCTATTTATTTTAAGCTTATATAACAACAAAATAATTTTTATTATAGAGACCTAATCATGTAACAACACGTATTCTCCGAAGAAAGCAAAAACAACAAATTCAACGGTTTTATTGTTTAAGCATTTAACCTCATTATCCAAGTGGTCTGGTCTGTAAAATTTTTGCTATTTAAGCCGCTAAAAACAGCATTTTCACTACACATTGTGAGCCGCTGGGTGTTGTTGCATAAAAAGTTTTACTAATAATCGCGTTTGAAGTTTTTCCAATATGAAGTTCGAAGGCTTAGAACTAGCACTGTTAGTTTGTGGTAAGTGGTTTATCTTTAATTTATAAAAAAATAAAAAAATGTCGGCAAACTTTTGCCCAAGCTACGTTCAGCTAAGTAAACTTTTTTTCCGCCTGCGCTCAAAAGTGTACAGCAGAACTTTGAATAACAGAGTGAAGAGCCTCAACGAATAGGCCTATACCTATGGTGTCCTAGTCTATCTCTTCTAAATATTTATTGACAGTCATCAGCAAAATGATTAATATCTCAAACTTGAACTTAGTTTCGCTTGACTGACAAAGTTTGTCTTTTGAAGAACTGAAGTGCACAAGAATTTGATTCAAGTTGAGCTCGATACTAAATTATCTACTAATTTTATTGACGCTTACCCGTTGAAACGGTTATGGCCGTCTAACTGTTACGCCACGCCAGTCGATTTTTCGTTGCGTTAACTACCGCCAATTGGCCAGACCACCTCTTCCTTCCAGCGGAGTGGAGACCGTCCGTTTCCTCTGCTTTCATAGGCGGGTTCTGATAAGAATACTTTTTTTAGCCAGAACAGCATCTTTCATTTACATAACTTGATCTAGCCAGCATAACCGCTGTGTTTTAAATCACGAGACTTTTTTTATGACTGCATTAATCTTGTCATCATTAAATATCCTTCTGTACTCGTAATCGCAGTCGCGTAAAGGCCCATATATCTTTCGAAAAACTTTTTTCTCTAGAACTTTCCTATAGAGAATGATTTTCGTTTGCCGGGAGAGGACTTTACCTTTCAATTGCCTATCTTTGTCAGGCGAAATAACTGGAGAGATCAGGGAAGTAGTTGTTTATTTTATTACATGCCTCATCGATGGGTATGCCGGGACCAGAAGCCATTATCGTGCAGTCTTCAGCGTAGGATACAATGGTGACTCCTTCTGGTGGCAAAGGAAGCATCGATATGTAGAAGTTAAACAAAATCGGTGATATGACACCCCCCTGTGGTACCCTTTGTTTAGTTCTTCTGGGTTTTGATCTTACGTTCCTGAATTTCACCAATGCTTGGCGACCAGATGGATAATTTGCGCTCCGCCTTTTGAGACTTGGCGGAAGGGAGAACCCTTCCAAGTATTGCAGTATCGTGTCATGATTGACTGTATTAAAAGCTATTGATAAGTCTAGTCCGCAATTTATCTTTGTGTTGATGGCATTTAGCGGTGATAGTGCTATGTAGTTTTCGAAAGCCATACTGATGATTGGCAAAACGCAAGTTTTCAGTGAAATGGGGAAGCAGAATGGCTTCAAGTGTCTTGGCTACTGGCGATAGGCTGGTTTCCCATGCTTTAATAGCGGGGATGACGAAGGTGGACAAAGACAGGTTGACGACATGCGCTAGATATTTAAATTCCTCTTTGTCAAGTTTTTTAAGCATCGGCATGGCTATGCCATCTCGGCCTACTGCTTTAGATGCTTTAGCATGGACGATGGCATCTTCAACCTTTTTGGCGGTGATGGGCCATAGGGGACGCGTTGTTTTTATGCTTGTGTGCGCGTCTTTTAGCCATCTGGCTTTGTCAACCGCAGAATGCATGCACGTATTGTCGCCAGAAAGTGCTCGCTCATTTTTGTTCATCCAACAACACTCGGGTTCGATAGGGACTTTACGGTAGACCATAGTTTACCTACATCAGCAGAGGGGTTACAATTCTTTAAATGCTCCTCCCATTCCGCTTCCCCCCTTTTTTTTTTGGGGGTCACCAAGGTCGGTACTGTCAAATAATCTCATTTAAATAAACGAAGTCTTATACTATATCAAAATTATGTCCACCAACAGTGGCGTGGTTGCCAAGCGCAAACGGGATAACTCTTTGTTAGATAAGAGCCGCCATTCACCACCAAACTCATCTCTTCCCCTTCTGTTTCCAGTTTGGAGTAAGCAGAACTTAGGCGCGGGTGTTCAGGCGGTCGATATCAATGTCGTCAACATACGCCAGTAATTCAGGCTTTTAAAGCATATTATTCCAGAGCAATTAAGTTCTGCCGCTATTTTAGTTTTCTCGAGATTCATATTAAAGAAAACACATATAGCAATCACTCTGTCGTAAAATTCGTTCAGTTTTGGTGTTTGCTCAACGTCATTTTGTACAGTCGTATAAGTTTTGCAACAAAACGAAATCCAGCAATAGCGGCATTCGTCTTGTCGAAGGCGGCTTTAAACTCGACGAAAAAGTGATGTGTGTTAATGCTTTGCAGGATTCCCCTTCTTGTGGACTGTGAAAAGAACAGTTTGATTTCAATCGTAGGGCTTTATAAAAACCATTAGACTCATCGACGTCGGAATGGATTGAAAATATTGAGTTTGGTAAATTTTTCGGGTGTAGCAAAGAGTTCTCTTAGTTTTTAACACACTCACAAACTCTTTTATTTGCTCCAGCATCATTGATGAGACTGCCGGTACGGGCAGCAGTTTACTGAACTTGATCAATTTCAGGTTGACGGCAAAGCACCAATTAAGAAGCAGAAGATGCGAACTCTATGACATTCGTAATTAGTATTTTTGAAAATTTTGCTATTTTTCAGCTTTTCTCATCATAATTCAAATGACAAGTGGTGAGGATACGGAAGATCAACTGGTACAACAACAACAAGAACAACAACAACCACAAGAAGAACAAAAACAACATCAACATACGGAAGAAGAAATAAATGCAGAATTAGAAACAATACCACATGACAGTTTTGAGGTTATGGTACGGAAAAAATTAAACGATACAGAACTCAAAAACAAAATTCGTTCAGTTTATAAAATATTCAAAAAAACTGCTCGAAAAGTACTTGGTAATGAGCGTGTGCGACAGCTTATAAAACGTCTTGTGACAAATCCGAACTAAGGAGCCGACAAAACCAGCGTAAGTCCATGAACTAAGCAAGTCCTGTCGCATATTTTATATTTTATTTGAAAAGCCCAGCAAAATGTCTTATGCAATTATAATAAAATATAAATTTGCATGAAATAAAATGAGTGGCAACACTTTTTTCATAAATGAGATTTTTTAGCAGATAAAGGGATGGGTGGTCAAGATGAAGTCTGCCAGTGAAAGAGAAAGGAAAAGTGCGAGAGATATTCAGAGGGAGTAGGGAGGGAGAGCGCCTTTGAATAGCAGAGTAAGAGAAAGGAATGTGCCAGGTTGTACTTCTGAGTAAGCGCCTATTCAACTTATGACCTTAAACTAAAGTAGCACAAGGCATCGTCCCCGTCGTCCTTACCCAAGTGAAGGGTGACCCGCGCCATGACAGCGCCCCTTCCACTCAGCCAGCCTAAGCTAAAACTGAGGGGAAGGAATTAAATGGCCATGAAGGCGTCGGGCCCCTCAACACCTAGGAGGGCGCGGGGGGCAAAGTAGCACAAGACATCCTCCCCGTCGTCCTTACCTAAGTGAAGGGTGACCCGTGCCATGACGGCGCCCCTTCCACTCAGCTAGCTAGCAGGAGGGAAAAGTATGTCTTTAAAAAGACATCCACTCCCGCTGGCTCACCTGCGAGGACTGAATTGCAAAAATGCAAATTCGCTGTTTATATGGGTGGTGCCGCAAACTGGTTGAGAAACCAATACACCATTATTGTGATTTTCTTGTGTTGGCGGAACACACCATTGGTTTGCTATCAGTCGTTGGTAGCGTGTGGTTATTTAGCATAGTGGTTGTTGGCTATGCTATAGAGAAATAAGTTCAGGGGAGTTCAGGTTTAAGCGAATAAGGAAATACGGTGGGGGGGGGGGGGGGGGGGGGGGTGCAATGTGTCGTGAGTGCAATATAGATGTTGCGAAACTTATTTTTGAGTTCAGATGTTCTCAGGAATTTCCTTCACACTCTTAATTTGAAGCTTTTTGAGGGAGTTTTTTGTCTATAAATGCTGAGATGATAGTGAGCAAATACGTTGACATTTAACATAATAAGGTCAACTCTCAAAATTTTAATTTTTTTATCGAAGAAAGTTTCAACCAAACATGTATGTATATATATACGCATGTGTTCATACAAACATACATAGTATTTGCTAAATAGGCAAATTCTTTTGAAATCATTAACATTCTTAATATCATAAGTAAGAACTTGGCTCACCCGATTTCTTTTAGCCTCTTAGTATTATTTACCTTTTTGATGTTCGTTTTTTACTAGTACATTTGCTCCTCTTCTCAAAATAAATATGTGCAGATAATAATATTGAACTGCATATTGAACTGACAGTGACCGCCCACGTTGCATTTCGACATTTGCAATATTTGGATTAAATTCAAATCAAAATATTTTTTACCTTCGTTAAGCAATAAATACTCGTGTAGACACAAAACGTAATACGAAGGCGGAAATGTCCCAAAAAACAGCGAAACTGGTCAATCAATATATGTGACCTGAAATCGTCAAACGACTCTATTTTGCGAAAACAAATTTTCGAGAAAAACGCGATTAAAGATTTGAATAATCGTGTAGAGGGCAGCTTGTACTTTAAATGCGATTTGTGAAAAAACTATTAAACTATTATTGTTCCATTGGAAAGCGCGTTAAATTTCCTATAAGAATCGCTTAAAAAAATGAAAAAGGGCGTTTTCGCACAATAGGGTGGTTTGATGATTCCAGGTGACATATGAGCATATCTAAGTTGTTTAATATAAATTTAACTTATGAAGATTTTAGATAGTAAAAAAAATTGAACTGTGCTTATGAATTGGTTACAAAATTTAATGTAAATAGTTTCGCAAATACATATATAAATAACATGGTTGTCACACCATGTTTTCATTTGGGGTCAAAATGCATATATAAAATTTTAATAAACATAGCGAAAAGAATGCACTTGGCTTTCATTCAAACACAAATAATTAATTCAAGCACAAAAAAAATAATGTGCACCCTTTTTTTCATGGACGTTATGACAGCGCACTGCCCTCAAGTGGCACAATAAAACCAGGCTAATTCTTTTCTATTTTGTGTTTTTTTTTTTTTGTTTTTGAAATTGTGAAATATGTCATATTTATAATTTAAAAAAAAAAAAAAATTTGTTTTTCATGAGCAGCGGGTTGTCAAGCGTCACCTACAGAATAGATATCATCAGTTCAGTGTAATACTTCAATAAATAGAAAAGAAATATTGGAAAAATACAAATACTACATTATTTAGGAAAAACATTTTCACATTTCTAGGATATGTCTATGTCTTTCACCAAACAAACGTTTAAACGTAGTTTTGCTTGATTGTAATGAAATAAAATGTATAGCGCAGTAAGGTTTTAGTAAGGAATGGTTATAAAGATCACGTTGTGGCAAACTCAGTAAATCGTAAATAAAACTAAGCAACTCTGTTATTAAACTTCGTAATGGAGCCTAGCTTCATTAATTTTGAGTTTTTAACTCTAACCCGAGGCCTCAGATTAAAAATCAAGCGTTTTAAAACCCCGGGCGTTTGGTCGGGTACGTCAGCCACTGTGCCACGACTCATACGCTTACAAGCACATAAAATTACTCATTTATAACTCTTATTAAACTGCTCGCCCTCAATTGCCCAAAGCTTAGACACTGTTCAATAACGGAACGGGTTTATATGTAATTAGGTACGAGAAACTAGTTAACAATGTTGTCATTGAAATTTATGGGGCTCTGCACGCACCTACGGGAATAATTTTACATCAAACATTTCTTCCGAAATCAAATCTCTTTTGCATTTACTTCAAAAGCTGAATATAAAAATATATTTTTAAATCGCAATTCGTTTAAGATTTATAAAGTTATTGCTTTCAAAAAGTATTTCTTTCTTACTTCCAGTAAAAGTATTTCTTGAATTTCTTCATCGAGCTCCTTTGAGCTGGGTGAGAAAGATATAAATATCAACGTTCCAAATGTGAACTAACGCTTTCAAAAGGTGTTACTTTTTTTTGGGCTTGTTACTTTTTGTTTGGCACGTTGTCCTTTACAAACTCTCAATATCTCTTGGTATATTTAAACATAAATTAAAAGAGTGTCAAGTACACTTAATATAAAACAACTTAGTTTCATTCATTTACTTAGTTTTCAGTTCATTGTCATATTTCTCAAAGACACACGTAAATTTGAAATATAGTCCTTTAGCTGGACTAGCGACAAAAATCTATCACGAAAGGTGTTTGATAACCGATCGAATATTTAGCCACTGAAACAAGACTTTTTATTTAATAAGTCCGTTGTTTCTTAAAAAATTTATAACAATGTGTTTGCCCAAAGATCCAAAACGTCTCTTTATAATGCCTCGCCTAATTATTTCCCAAGTGAAATATCATTGTTCAGCTACATTTTATTGACTGCGCAATTTTTGTGGTAAAAGTTCTATTGAAGTAATTTGAAAATTATGTGTGGGTTAACGAATATGTGGTAAATTTTGTGAGTAGTAGTATTTTGAATTTTCGCCTCAGTGAAAAAGAAAGAACAGTACCAAAAACATAGCTAATGCCTAAAAAGGACCAAAATTTAAAAAAAAGGGACCAGTAAACCAAATGGGGTTGGAAGGGACCATTTTTAGTCCAAATGGACCAAAGTGGCAACCGTAATAAATAACTCTAGATACATACATATACAGCGGACGAATAAATTTTAAGTCGAGCTTCCAAAAATTTTTTTTGGACTGCCTGTGCTACCACTGTGTTACGCAAGTCATAAATCTTCAAAACTCCACATTTATACATAGTTGGACGTCAGTAGAAATATATACATGAATATGTATGTATATACCACTGCTACTGTATTTAAGTCAAGATTTAGTTCGCTCGTTCGAATTACCTTGTTCGCCCACACTTATTGGCTCGTAGTGCCTAACTCATTTTAAATAACCCTAAAACGGTGCCTATTAATTTTGCTTGAAGTCGTTATTTTAAACATTTGTTCATACACACCCGGCATGGACATCATTTACTTATGACAGCACCAAATAGGAACTAGTTCCACAACAAGTCATTATGGGGCAATTAAGCTATGAACGAGCCACAATGAAGTTTTTATTTAGATGCGTTCAACGCAATTTTATGCATGACAGTAACATCGCCACAATCACGCAAAATGTGGCGTTTGTTAATGGAACATTCCAAAAAAGTACGTTTTATAACAAAACGTATGATTTCACACAAATATTACTTTAACTCAGTTGAAAATTATGTTTATATAAATGAGGATAGGTTTTGGAGTACTAGCAAACTCTTAAGTATTCTTTAAAGCCCGTCACATAAGCGGTTTTTCATGCAGATGCGTTTAACGCAGTATTATGCAAAATGAGTGGATTACTCGTATTTTCATGGAGCACGGCAGATCCAGCAACACTGGCGCCATCTGACATGAAAAAGTAGCCAACTTCCAACATTTGTTGCAAGCAAACCATAAGAAGAAGAATTTGACATTTGCTTTGGCTAATGGTGCTTTCACACTTTGCAAGTGAAATTATTTTTCCCACTCGTTGGAACTTGTAACGTAGCAAATGCTACGCCACAATATCTATTTCCTGTTTAGCGCCCACCCCTAACATCATATTTTCCATTTACTGCCCACCCCTAGTAGTGTATGTACCGGCATTCATATATACATACATACCGGCCCAACAACCATCGCTCAAGCACAAAGCAAGCCAGCGATGGTGACCGCACAATGCTTGGGAATTTTCATTCGTGGCGTGCTGTGCGCGACAATGCGAGCATAATTCCCAACGTGTTCATAGTTACCTATGAATAAAATGATTGGCCGGAATACACCAGGCACACATCGCCGTAGGTAAGTGAAGTGCGTCAATGGCGGCCGACAAGGGGTGGCCTTTGGGTTAGGAGGGTGCGTTACAATGTCGGTTCCACAGATGGTACGCCCCCCTGCTTATCGGACACCCCGCAGGTTTACCCACATTTCCGGTGAGTAAGACGGGATTTACACCCCTTATTACTCATCGGAAAGGTAACGCACGAGCAGCCTTCTCGGGTAGGAAGGAAACCCGTCCCAACGCCAGTGGCGGGGCAGATTTCCCCACTACCCTGGCAGACTGCCCGAGCCAATATAAATACATTGTAGAGGCTCCCTTTGGGTCGACGGGGGGTAAAGTTACAAGGTCGGTTCTGCCGATGGTAATTCCCCCCAGGCCTATTGGGCAGTCTTACCCATATTCCAGGGACTCCCTTTGGGTCGAGGGGGGTAAAGTTACAAGGTCGGTTCTGCCGATGGTACTCCCCCCCCCCCGGACGGGGCTCACCCGCTATTACTCAGAGGAAGGGTAATGCACGTATATACGGCTGTGGTAAGAGGGGAACATGTCCCAACGCCTGCGGCGGGACAAACTCCCCTACTACCCTAGCCAATATATTGTAGTTAGTTAAACTAGCCTCGTACTAATAGACACACTTCGCCGTAGGTACAACATCACCACGATCCCGATCCTCGGACATCCCATCCCGAAGTCTAGCCACCACCGTCGTCATAGCTATTTGGTGAGAGCCACCGTCACTCAGTACTCTCTTCGGGCGTGATCCTAACTACCGCCGTCATTACTACCGCCGTTAGCACCCCTTAGCGAGAGCCACCGTCGTTTTCACCATCTCAGCCACCGCTTAGCTAGCACTCTATCTCCCTCTCTCTGTGGAGAGCCGTCGTTCTTGGATTACACTATATTGTCAGCGACACTACCTAGTGAACATCTCTCTCTCTCTCTCTCTCCTGGATTCAAGGTTGTGGATATTTTAGCCTGAGAGCCGCGTGTGTTTGTGTGTTCGAAATAAAAACACAAATTTACTGTGTATTTATTTAGGTGGGGGAAGTGGGACCTCCACCTCATAAACTTTTCTAACATTTTCCACAGCTTAAAATTGCAATTTAACAAATGGCTTCGACTACGAGTAAGAAGTGTATGTCTATCTTTGACAGCAGTCTAAAGTTCGAAACCGATCATTATAAAATTTTCAAGGTAGCTATGGATATGATCACAGATAAATGCTATCGATGAAAATTTGTTCAAAATATAGCTAAGTAAAATTAGCAATAGAGAATGATTAGAAAAAGCTAGTCGCTAATTACTCACGAAAACTCAATCGACAGAAAAAAAGTATTGCAAAGTCATTAATTAAAATATATAAATGTTTGAGTGCGAATGAACTTTAAGGTTCAAAAAGCTATTTTTGCTCCGCCCAAAAATAAAGTTTATGGTCATTTTTGTTAGATAATTTATTTGTTAAAAATACCATTTTTTTTTTGTTGTTTTTATATTGAGCTTTAATTTCTTTTTCCTTTCTATGCAGCTTCTGTTTTCTTAAGCGTTGAGATACATTTTTTTTCATGTGACTTAATGGGACAACAAGTTGCTTAAAAACATGGTGGCGGCAATATTATGTAAATTTTTAATTGATTTGTTGGCCAGCGTGTTGGTGGCGTGCTTCCCCTACCACATCGAAAGTCCTGGGTTTAAACCCCGGGGAAAAGCAAGATCGAAAATTTAAAACAGTATTTTTCAAACACTCCGATTGCATTTTCCCCATGGAAAGCTTCCCAGTGAAAATTCATCTGTTTTGGAGATGCCGTTCGGAGTCGGCATAAAACATGTTGGTCCCGTCCCGCCAATTTGTAGGAAAAATTAAAAGGAGCACAACACAAAGAGAAACTCGGCCTCAATCTCTTCGGAGGTTATGGCACCAAGTATTTATTTAAGTGATTTGACAGTTGTATAACAAAAGAATATCGCAACTACAAATAAATTATAATAAATATGGAAAACCCATACAAATATTTGATTAGGTGCTCATTAGCATATCTTTGTCGCCTCCAGGGTTTTGATGTCGTTTACATTCCATGAAGTCAATAAATATCATTGTCATTCCACTTTATCAAATCTTTTTTTATTTAAATAATCTTCAAAATGTTTTTTAGGTCAGACAATATTTATGTGCCTATCTCTGGCGTTCGTTTAATCCTCTTGCTTTAACTAATGGGTTTATAATAGCTAAAGTCAACTTGTAAAATAAGGCATCAACTAAGCCCTCCAACTTGCTGGTCTATATGTAACTAAATAACTTCGTAGCGGGGAAAAAGGGTTCGGGCCAATTTTGCCGGAATGAAATTAAACGATTGGAAGTGTTTTGAATACTTTTCCTTCTGAATATTATTGAAACTGGAGAAGAATAAGAATGGTTTTCAATCCAAAAGCGATCAAGAGGAGACTTGAGCTGAGCAAGGATTTCAAGCCAATAAGTCTCACGTCGCTCGTATTAAAAACACTGAAGATATTACGATATATACATAATGATGAGTTCCCTCTTTCTATGGCATAACATGTGTATTTGAGGGGAAAACCTACAGAGTCTGCGCTACATGAACAATGAAACAATTAACTATATGCGCATTTGTTGTCGTGGAAGACGCCTACAGCAACATGACAACATGAATTCTGCCTCGATAGAATCTGCTCGCGGCAAGGCAAGGGGAAGAACCAATAAGGGATTTTTATCTTTGCCCTATCTCGCTGATATCGTTTAGAGAGTATTTAGCTACTTTGTAAGGTTCCGGCAGCATATAACTGCCCATAGTTAGAAACCTAGTGTGCGCTAGAGCCGGGTATTTAAATAGGTGGTAAGCGACTGTTTCTTTGCCGGCCTCCTCGCCGCAGCTCCTGCAAATGCTGCTAAAAGGGATCCCCGTTCTCTCAGCATGCAGACCAAGCGGCCAGTATCCCATTATTGTAGTAGTGATCCTAAAGATTTATTTCCTTGACCTATTTAGTAACTCCTCTATTCTCCTACTATCGTAACAGTATCCAGCAATGTCCCTTCGTAGCAGCCCGCAGTGCCCCTGCCCTTGTAAGTTCGTCTTTCTCATTGCCCCCTCCCGCTTTTCAACCGCCAGGAGCGTGCAAGCCCCCTCTAAACCCAGAAATTCCGAATGGAATTTGCTAGCAAATAAGGGAAGGCAGATTTGATACTCTCTACGAAAAAGTACAGGTGGCTTTGATTTACCAAAGCTAAGGCCAGCAATCAACCTTATCAGATAGTCCGAAGCACCTGGCGCTATTAATTAACTGGATTGCTTTCTATGCCTGTAAATCGTTGTTCAGCAAGATGGCTGTGTAATGACATAATGGCTGTCTAAGGCTAAGTGGTTATAGCCAAAAGCGCGGTATCCACATCGTAAGAAAACGCTCAAGAAATTTTTTTTATTTTCCTCTAGTACGCCAAAGTTGAAGTTGTTTTATTTGTATTAAATTTAAGGTTACAGCACTAATCTCGAAAGCAATCTTATAAATTTTGAAGTTTGGCTTACAAGAAGAAAATTAAAAAATTCCTTTGTATATGCCGCGCTAAAAGGAGAAAATTTGATTTTTTTACGTGAATGCAAAAGTGAAGTGAATGAAACAAGGACAAGGAGATTTTGAGTAGGTCTAGAGCAGACAACCAAACATTTAAGGCGGTTTGTATCGGTCATTGGGCTTTAAGCACGGCACAACAGTAAGGTCGCCGGAATCAAGCAAGATGTTGGGTTTATAAATATGAAGATACTTCAGACTTGGCATTTGCAGTTTATTTCGCCTTGCCCATTCACATACAAAATTTAGCGAAGCACTGTTATAAACATCCTCACTTTATAGCAAAAATATTTGCCAGCATGACTATTTCTTGTCGTATTCATTTATTATATTGAAGATTTTAATTACGAAAAATGTTAGAAAAGTTACCAACGAGTGGGAAAAATAATTTCACTTCAAGGGGTGCCAGCACCCTTAGTTCTTCTTATGCTTTTCTTGCAACAAAGGTTGCAAGTTGGATACTTTACCTTGTCAGATGGTGCCAGTGTCGCTAAATCTACCGTTCTCGATAGAAATACGTACAATCTACTCATAATGCATGCGATTGAGTTAAACGCATCTACATATATGAAAACTCTTTTAAACGGTTAAACGCCTATTAAGTAAGTAAGTAATATTAAAAACTGCTTGTGTGACGGGGCTTTAACTGAGAAACATTAATGCTCACTTAAACAAATAAATAAACGCTATCGAATACTACTAATGTTTAAGTACGTGCTTTCCTTTTCTCTGAGTGTATGCCACTGTGGTAGTTTTTTACCATCAATTAATAATCGAAAACCAATTTAGTAGCGTAATCAAATAAAAGGCTTTGAAGCACCATATATTGCTATCGGCAATGCAAAATCTTCATGCATTCAAATAACGCCTACGCATTGGCACAAAACAAATAAAATCAATAAATAAAATTAAAAATACAAAGAAATAAACTCATAACGAGGAAGCAGCAACAAAACAAAAAATATTAAAACTCATTAAACTTAATATCGTATGCTCTTTATCGCGTGTCTAATAAGTAACCGCGCCAACGATTTTCGATATTGGGGTTTTGGTGGGCAGTCCATAATTCCAAACATAGATGTTCACTTAAAGCCCCGTCACATAAGGTTTTTGATGCAGCATCTTTCGCTTACAGCTGAGTAGACTGGTTGTATTTGCATGGACAAATGGCGCATCACCAGTGCCATCTGACGTGAAAAACTTCCATCTTCTGTTGCAAGCAAAGCATAAGAAGAAGAATTGGGCAAGTGTTTTGGCTATGAGTGCTTTTAGACTTTGCAAGTGTAACTATTTTTCGCACTCGTTGGTACTTTTATAACATTTATCACAATTAAAAATTGCATTTTAAGAAATTTGATAGTGTTTATAACTTCGGAAATTTTTTTATCAGCCCAATTCTAAACGAAAATACCGCGCGAGTTTTTTCCCTTTTCCCATTCCTCGTATTCTAAATAAAAATTCCATGTGAGTTTTTTCACTTTTCCCTTTCCTCCTATTCTGAACAATGTTCGAAAAAACGGAAACCGGTTATGGGAGAAAAGTAGGTATTATGAATGTGAGGGAGAGGGAGATTTCTCTGCCATTTCATAGGAGTTTTTTCACTAGTTAAATTAAGCTCAATCAAAATCATCAAATTATAGTTAAATTAAAGGCAATGCATCAAAATTGTTAAAGGAAATTGGTTCTTTTAAGAAAGAACACTTATTTGTACAAATTTGTGCTAAAATATGTATTTGGGGTATTCCATCCCATTTCGACCAATTTTGAACTCGACCCCTTTAGAATTGGCTGAAATTTTGTCTTCTTTTTCTAGCTTACGAAAGACGTTTTTCAGAATTTTTTCAAATTTTTTCATCCAACTCAAAAAAAGTTATGAATTTAAAAAAAAAACACCGTTTTTGTTTTCAAAATGCTATAACTTTTTCAAAAATTGACCGTTTGGGATCTTTTTTTTTTAAATTTGTTTTTAAATGTACTTTTCGGATAAAATACAAAAAAAATTTTAAAGTTTTTTTTTTTTGTAATTTTTCAGTTTTTAGAGATTTTTTGAATTTCGCCATTCTTTTTTCTCATAAAAAAATTCAATCAATTCTGCAATCATCCCCACTAATCCCGGAGTGGGCCGATTTTTTTTTTTTTTTTTAATTGAAAAAAAAACTTTAAACATTTTTTTGTATTTTTTCCGAAAAGTACACTTAAAACCAAATTTTAAAAAAAAAGATCCCAAACGGTCAATTTTTGAAAAAGTTATAGCATTTTAAAAACAAAAACGGTGTCCAACTCAAAATAAGTTCAAAATTCTATAACTTTTTCAAAAATTGACCGTTTGGGATCTTTTTTTTTTTAATTTGTTTTTAAATGTACTTTTCGGAAAAAATACAAACAAATTTTTAAAGTTTTTTTTTTCAATTAAAAAAAAAAAAAATCGGCCCACTCCGGGATGAGTGGGGATGATTGCAGAATTGATTGAAGTTTTTTATGAGTAAGAAAAATGGCGAAATTCAAAAAATCTGGAAAAACTGAAAAATTACAAAAAAAAAACTTTAAAAATTTTTTAGTATGTTTTCCGAAAAGTACATTTAAAAAAATGTTAAAAAAAAAGATCCCAAACGGTCAATTTTTGAAAAAGTTATAGCATTTTGAAAACAAAAACGGTGTTTTTTTTTAAATTCATAACTTTTTTGAGTTGGATGAAAAAATTTGAAAAAATTCTGAAAAACGTCTTTCGTAAGCTAGAAAAAGAAGAAAAACTTTCAGCCAATTCTAAAGGGGTCGGGTTCAAAATTGGTCGAAATGGGATGGAATACCCCATTTACATTCTACCACAATATTCTCACTGTTAAAACAATAACAATAACAACAACAACCACAATATTATTTATTTTAAGTCGAAAAGTATATCATAAGCAACGGAAGAGCTAAACTCGACTTGGCCGCCAGAAAATGGCTTTGCAGAATGAAACAGCCAAATCCGGGTGATTTGTGTTATCCCGCCGTCTTCTTCTTCTTATGCTCCTCTGTTGATGTTGCTGTGGCACAAATTCATTACTCATTTCAGTGAATACCACATGAAATGCAATAATGTGCATTGTTTATACCTTATTTCTTAATTTCAAACAAATTCGCAAAAATAATAAAAGTTTTCATTTTTTTAAACAAAATAAGAAATGAGCAACGAAATTTCAATTGACAAAACAGCTGACTTCGAAAATTCGAAATTCCTATTCCCCAATTATTCTTCTCCCTAGGAGAAAAGAATTGGAGGAATTTTTCCGCGGGAATAAAAAAATCCGCGAGAACAAAATTCCGCGCGAATATTTAGAATTGGTCTGTATGTGAATGGCCAAGCCGTAAAAAATGTCAACTGCTGAGTTTGATGTTTTGTTTATATTTACAAATGCAACATCTTGCGTGATTTCAACGATGCACGCTTTTGCATCAAACTTCATGAACATGAGATATTGCATTGTGATGCGGCCATTACACACTTACAATAGAAACACATTCACAAACTTGGGTCAGCTATGTTGGAGCAGCGCACGCTTAAATTTCGAGCATTAAGGCTTTGCAAAGCGCGTTTGCTATCCATAATTATTGTGATTATTTACTCTTGTGATTCTTTCTATTGTGCTTTTCCCCTTTTTTTGGATGATTATCATGCTACGGGTGTTGTACCATTTGCTGGGCAAACAAACTGATCCGTAAAGCTGAGTAATGCGCTACTTCCTTCATCTGGTTCTTTAATAATATTATTAATATCCAAGTAAACTTTTCGAAAAAAATATATGACTTACGCCAAATTGTAATGAAATAAAAAGTAGATAAAAAATATTCAATCTTGCCTTTGTATAAAAGAATCAAAACGTAGCGGAAAAGCTATCTCTAAACACAGACATGACATAATGTTGATGAATTTTGATTTTGAAATTTAAAAAAGAGCCACTGTAGGCAGGCAATAAGAAACAAAATCATAAAGGCAGAACGCAATCACCGAACCTCGGTAATTTTTTTCTCTAAGTCCATTTAAAAGTTATTAAAAGTATAAAAGTCACGCTCTACCTTTGCCTTGTTCCACGTTTCAAGTCTGTAGCTCAATGAAAATTTTCATAATTTATGAGTTTTGTAAATATCTCTAACTGTGCGCCACCTGGCGTAACCTTTTGCGGTACATATGTCCGTTCTCAAATTTCAAGTCTTGGCATATCGATATTTTTGGCGTGTAAACTTCGTTGCTCATGGTAAGATGGAATTGAGAATATAAGCGTAAGGGACTTAAGGAGTCATCTCCGTAAGCACTATGAAGAAATCCGGTGCATAAGAACTCAGCCGTTTTATCTTGATTAGTCGGCACATCCACGATGAGTTACCACAGGTTTATGCCGATAATTTCCCGGAGAGTCCCGTTGAGGAAAGCGATCTCTTCAGTAAGACGCGCATCGCTTGGGCAAAACTTCGATATGGAAATTGTAATAGGTCAAACACTTACTAAACCAGAATCAACCCTGGCATACCCAATTGCAATGTAAAACCAACGTCTCTAATACCTATATATGTTTTGACCAACCCTGTTGAACTAAGATTTTCTTTGAACTCCCGTTAGAGGATATTGAAGACAATTTGTGCGTGATGGCATCTATTGGATGGGGTGAATATATTGCTATAACAACAACAGAACAAATTAAGGCAAGGAAAGTACGGTCGTGTTATAAATTTTTTACCGATTAGTTATCGGTTTCCTATCGACGTGTTATGGGCATGCATATTATCAATTTCGGTATATTCTAGGTGAGTTATCGACGAGATATAGACGAGTTATCAATATTCTATCAAAGGGTTATAATTTGCTATCAATAACAAGGATTATCAATGTGCTACCAATTTATATTTCGAAGATAAAAATTCGCTATAAGTGTTAGGCCTATAATAACACAATGACTTATCGGTATCGGTTGGTACCTATAGGAAGCTCACAAAGTTATTCCAACCAATACCCCAAAATTATTTATTTCGCGTAAGTTTCCTGCGTTTTGATTTAACTTCAACACCTGGGCGAGCTTTGATATTACACAAATATAAATTTTCTGAACGTACAGCTGTATTTTTACACATTGAACTTTAGGAGTACTACGTGCTCCCGCCTCTTTTTCAATATTTGTTGCATTTCCGCGGAGCTCTGAACTATGTGTGAAGTTTCAAGTTTTAAGTTTTTTTGTTTTTGAGTTTATCGGAATTGTTTCCCTTTATTAATGCATTGTCAACGGGTTCTCAACTACGTATCAGGTATCAAGTTCGTATCTCAATGGAAAGTCTCTCGAAAATTACTCTTTAGAGAAAGGTCACATCCTCTCCGTAGGATTTTCTTGAATATCTACATATATCCGTACACTCTCTAGGGAAGCCTGTTATCATCTTAATTGAATAGTTTTCCGAACCATTTTTAAGTTGAAGAAGCTTGGCCTGAATTTCCTCAGAGGTAAGTCGCGCCAATTATTATTGTTCTTTTTTTGCATTATTTCGGTCTATGAACGAAGTGAGAGGGATCAAGTTTGTAACTCACAGGGAAATCTCCAAGGCATTAATCGCGAAAATTCCCGACTCGGGCGCCACCTAGCAGAACATTTTGTAATAGGCATTGCACTCTTATTGGCCTCTGAATGACATTTGAGACTCAATCGATCCCATAATTTTGAATCACGTATAAATTTTCCAATTATCTCGACCCGTATGCCACCTAGCTAAAATTTTGAATTGAATTGTATTTGTAGCATAAACTAGGCGTAAAGTTTTGAGTTCCTTTCCCGTGTGCCACCTAGCTAAAATTTTGAATTGAATTGTATTTGTACCATAAACTAGGCGTAAAGTTTTGAGTTCCGACGAGAATTTAAAGATCGATCGATAAAATTCCTCCTATACTGGTAGAGATTTTCTAAAGATCTCTAAATATCTCACTCCTTACGACAGCTAGAAGAATTTTATATCTCATGTTACATGGTCATCGCGTTTCGCACTATGTTCCAAGTTTTACGACTCGAACTCCAAGGGAAGTGACTCAAAAAACGATTGCACGATTTCTGAGATTTGCGGATAAACATGAGAGCGACAAATACAAAGGAAGTCAAGAGCAATGAAAAAGGAAAATATTTCTGAGCAATACAAATATTTTTGAAAATTATTGTTACCCTTTGCCAAGCAACTATGAATGTAACTGTTGTTGTTGCTGTTGCTGTTGAAATAAACCATGTTAAAGTAGAATCGTGCACGAATTTCTATACAATGGCCACTTTTGGATTATAATGAAAATAAACTTTCATAAAATCTAGCAACAACAAAGCGGCACAGATACAAAGTGGTAGAAAATTCAAAAAACAAAAAACTTAAATTACTGACCGCGCACGCGCAACCAATTCCTTTGCTATGTATTTACGCTTTAACT
The DNA here is from genome assembly GCF_040869045.1 of Eurosta solidaginis. Classification (NCBI taxonomy): domain Eukaryota; kingdom Metazoa; phylum Arthropoda; class Insecta; order Diptera; family Tephritidae; genus Eurosta; species Eurosta solidaginis. The sequence goes on from NC_090322.1 coordinate 143,724,828, forward strand.
CTGGTTCATCCGTTTTATGATGTTTATCTGCACTCGCTTGCAATTTTCGCTCTTGGTTATTTTCGTTATTGTTGCTGTAATATTATTTGCTGTTGTTGTTGCCGTTCTAAGTGTTTCCTACAATTACTTGATAGGCGTTCGTTCATTTTGTTGTTATTGTATGTATTTCCACTATCATTTTCCATAAAATGAAGTTTACTGTTTATAATCTTAAATGCGCTTTTACTGCAACAATTGCACTTTGTTGCAAGACCAGCTGCATACATATTTATGTAAGTATACATCACGCTATTGTTGTAATATCACTGATTATAGAGGACCAGAAGAAGCAGCCTTGCTGTAAATAAAAATTAATGTTTTTTTGCTGTCTACCTTTTAAAGATAAAAAGGATGTTTACACTTATTTTGTTTACTCATAAATATTATTTTTTATTTTAATTTGAGATTTTTACTTTTGCTTATTGTTTATGAAAACAAATATCTTCTCAACGCATTCGAAGAATTCATTTCTTTGATGTATTCGAGTGAAAAGTTCTCCAGAAGATTTATGGTCCTGATGCCGACGACGTAAATCGAAGAAGGTTTGATAATGAGCTGTATGAGCATTACTCAGATATCAACATAGGGCAATGAATAAAAGCTTAAAGGCTTCGCTGGCTAGGCTTTTTATGGGAATGGTTGAAAGCAGAGGGAGGTGCATACCTGCTATAAGTCGGAACAGACAGTTTGAGGAAAACTTGATTGATCTTCTTTGGTGCTCGCTTTTGACGCCAGTCATCGCGAAGCAGGCTTGTTACGCAACAGCTAAAATCTCCTAGAAGGTTAAGCATCAAATAATCGTGGTTTTAATCTGCTGCTAATTCAAGTTCAGGAAATCGCAAGTAGCCTTGTCTGAAACACAGCTGCTCTTCCCATCTTCGTGTCACCGTAAAGCACCAATACACCGCGTATTTCTGGGCATGTACGTTTTGTGGTACAATTGGCACCGAGACGCAGCAACATATAGATATCATCGTACCCAGCGTTGCCATATATTTTTTTCCAAGTCGTCAGACGCCGCCCAAAAATCATCAAAAATCGTCATATCTATGGCAACAACCAATAACAACCAAAGTTGAGTTGGGACGAAGTTGTGTTATTAACAGGGGACGTACGATTGTATTCGCCGAAAAATGAGATCGGCGCATTTCATTCAACAATATTAACTTTAAAAGCGCTTTTCTGAAAATTGTCTTTGATTGTTATTTCTTGTTGCCACATACAACATATAAAGTCGTTTTTAATTCATTTCTTTTTATTTTGTGAATAACAAGAACGTCTTAAAAGATAAATTTTGTATTACATACAAAAGGTACTTGTTTTCAGTCATTTTAACAATTGTTTTTTTTTCTTTTTTCTTTGAGCTCAAATCATTTTAGTTTCTTAGTTATACATTTTCGCGCTCATTTTTTTGAGCTTATATATTTGCGGTTCATTATTATGACAGGAAAAGTTATGCAATTTTAAATAATCTTGAGCTAACAATATTCGGTTCTGATTTTTGTTTTGTTTGAATTATTTTAGAAAAAATTCGTTCTGCACTCGCTGATGTGTGTGGAAAGCACATTAGATATGCAACAAATGTACATAAATTAGAAAAAGCGTAGGTTGTGTCAGCTCTTTTGATAGTAGAAATAGTTTTCCAAAAAACTTCTGGAGGAACCTTAAAAATGTCTTCAAAATATGTCTTAAATTCTTAAAACTTTAATTCCCTATACTCGGTATCAATATCCTGCACAATTTTCTGATCAATTGTGTGCGACAAATGTTGTAAGACCATATGCAAAGAATCAATTTTTTCCAGCAACTTCTTTGGGATCCATTAAACTTAAGTTTTGTAGAACAACTTTTTTAAAATCAAAACGCTTTTTAATTTAGTCACACAGTTCAATATAAAAAATAATATAATCTTGTTGAAATTTCATTTTTTCTTGCTCGGAAATGTTAGAGGCGATAAGCGTATCCATTGCATAAACTCCTATTTAAATCTGATCATTTTCCAATATATGTATAATGAAATTTTTTATTATCTATAATTTCTATGTTGTATAATGTAATACATTCTGGCTTTACAAAATTATACAATATACTCAAATAAAGTCTTTTTATTTCTGAATACATATTACGGTTCCCAGACCGAAAATGTCGAAAGGGGGACAGATAATAACAAATTGGGGGATTTGGGGGTACAACAGATAGAACAAGTAAGAACGGGACTGTCTTCGGCTGTGCCGAAGACTTCATACCTTTCATGAATGGGGCTGAACAATAATCTTATCCCGTTCGTAATCTCCGAATAATCGGATGTATAAGATAAGAAATATATAGTGAACAGATCTACATACCTTAACGATTTTTAAGATAAATATAAAATAAACAAGTAAGAACGGGACTGTCTTCGGCTGTGCCGAAGACTTCATACCTTTAATGAATGGGGCTGAACAATAATCTTATCCCGTTCGTAATCTCCGAATAATCGGATGTATAAGATAAGAAATATATAGTGAACAGATCTACATACCTTAACGATTTTTAAGATAAATATAAAATAAAAAACGGGTAGGTACTTTGTGTGAGGATGCAAAGTTTCAGGTTTTTTGTGGTCTGCGTGTAAAAACTATGACTACGAATCACGTATTTCAAAAATATATGACGAAAACGTAACTATTTGATGAAATTTGATGAATTTTGAAGATTCTAGCCGTAAAAAAGGGGTCAAAATGACAGTTTATATGAAGTATATAATATATATACGACCGATCTCTATGATTTTTTCAGACAACAATATATGCTATATACGTAAGCATTTTGTGAAATTTGAAGCTTCTAACTGTTAAAACGGGGCAGAAATTGCGCAAAGTTTCTTATCTGAACAATCGGTTGTATGAGATATATATTATGTGTACCACCGATCTCAATGATTTTTTAAACATCAATATATGCTGTACACGTAAGCAGTTGGTGAAATTTGAAGCTTCTAGCTGTTAAAATGGGGCCGAAATCGTAAAAAAAATATATATATACTATATATATATACTATATATACCATCATATATATATTATATATATCACCGATCTCTATGATTTTTTGACACAACAATACATACTATATACGTAAGCAATCGGTGAAATTTGAAGCTTATAACTGTTAAAATGGGGAAGAAATTGCGCAAAGTTTCTTATCTGAACAATCGGTTGTATGGGATATATACTATATATACCACCGGTATCTATGATTTTCTCAGACAACAATATATGCTATACACGTAAGCATTTGGTGAAATTTGAACATATCTAAACGATTTTTAAGATAAATATAAAATAAAAAATAGGTAGGTAATCTGTGTGAGGATGCAAAGCTTCACGTTTTTTGTGGTCTGCATGTAAAAACTATGGCTACGAATCACGTATTTCAAAAATATATGACGTAAACGTAACTTTTTGATGAAATTTGATGAATCTTGAAGCTTCTAGCCGTAAAAAAGGGGTCAATATGACAGTTTATATGAAGTATATAATATATATACCACCGATCTCTATGATTTTTTCAGACAACAATATATGCTATATACGAAAGCATTTTGTGAAATTTGAAGCTTCTAACTGTTAAAACGGGGCAGAAATTGCGCAAAGTTTCTTATCTGAACAATCGGTTGTATGAGATATATACTATGTATATCACCGATCTCAATGATTTTTTCAGACATCAATATATGCTATACACGTAAGCAGTTGGTGAAATTTGAAGCTTCTAGCTGTTGAAATGGGGTAGAAATTGCGAAAAGTTTCTTATCTGAACAATCGGTTGTATGAGATATATACTATATATAGAACCGATCTCTATGATTTTTTCAGACAACAATATATGCTATATACGTAAGCAATCAGTGAAATTTGAAGCTTATAGCTGTTAAAATGGGGTAGAAATTGCGAAAAGTTTCTTATCTGAACAATCGGTTGTATGAGATATATACTATATATACAACCGATCTCTATGATTTTTTCAGACAACAATATATGCTATATACGTAAGCAATCGGTGAAATTTGAAGCTTATAGCTGTTAAAATGGGGTAGAAATTGCGAAAAGTTTCTTATCTGAACAATCGGTTGTATGAGATATATACTATATATACAACCGATCTCTATGATTTTTTCAGACAACAATATATGCTATATAAGTAAATATTCGGTGAAATTTGAAGCTTCTAGCTGTTAAAATGGGGCTAAAATTTGCGAAAATATATATATATATACTATATATATATACTATATATACCACCATATATATACTATATATACCACCGATCTTTATGATTTTTTCAGACAACAATATATGCTATATACGTAAGCATTCGCTGAAATTTGAAGCCTCTAGCTCTTAAAATAGGGCAGTAATTACGAAAAATTCCTTATCTGAACAATCGGTTGTGGGGGATATATACTATATATACGACCGATCTCATAAATTTTTTCAGGCAACAATATGTTCAATATACGAAAGTATATGGTGAAGTTTGATATTACAAAAATCCCCTTTTCTGAAAAATCGGTTGTATGGAGGATATATGCTATAGTGGTCCGATCCGGTCGGTTCCGACAAATGTCTAATCGGACACCCAAATACACCTGCTCACCAAATTTTATCAAGATATCTCAAAAATTGAGGGACTAGTTTGCATACAAACAGACAGACGGACAGACGGACAGACGGACAGACGGACAGACGGACATGGCTAAAACAACTCAGCTCTTCAACCTGATTATTTCGGTATACTTAATGGTGGGTCTATCTATTTTCCTTTAAGGACTTACAATTTTCGGTTTCGTGACGAAATTAATATACCATTTCATTTTCATGAAAGGTATAAAAATAGGTAGGTAATCTGTGTGAGGATGCAAAGCTTCACGTTTTTTGTGGTCTGCATGTAAAAACTATGGCTACGAATCACGTATTTCAAAAATATATGACGTAAACGTAACTTTTTGATGAAATTTGATGAATCTTGAAGCTTCTAGCCGTAAAAAAGGGGTCAATATGACAGTTTATATGAAGTATATAATATATATACCATCGATCTCTATGATTTTTTCAGACAACAATATATGCTATATACGAAAGCATTTTGTGAAATTTGAAGCTTCTAACTGTTAAAACGGGGCAGAAATTGCGCAAAGTTTCTTATCTGAACAATCGGTTGTATGAGATATATACTATGTATATCACCGATCTCAATGATTTTTTCAGACATCAATATATGCTATACACGTAAGCAGTTGGTGAAATTTGAAGCTTCTAGCTGTTGAAATGGGGTAGAAATTGCGAAAAGTTTCTTATCTGAACAATCGGTTGTATGAGATATATACTATATATAGAACCGATCTCTATGATTTTTTCAGACAACAATATATGCTATATACGTAAGCAATCAGTGAAATTTGAAGCTTATAGCTGTTAAAATGGGGTAGAAATTGCGAAAAGTTTCTTATCTGAACAATCGGTTGTATGAGATATATACTATATATTCAACCGATCTCTATGATTTTTTCAGACAACAATATATGCTATATACGTAAGCAATCGGTGAAATTTGAAGCTTATAGCTGTTAAAATGGGGTAGAAATTGCGAAAAGTTTCTTATCTGAACAATCGGTTGTATGAGATATATACTATATATACAACCGATCTCTATGATTTTTTCAGACAACAATATATGCTATATAAGTAAATATTCGGTGAAATTTGAAGCTTCTAGCTGTTAAAATGGGGCTAAAATTTGCGAAAATATATATATATATACTATATATATATACTATATATACCACCATATATATACTATATATACCACCGATCTTTATGATTTTTTCAGACAACAATATATGCTATATACGTAAGCATTCGCTGAAATTTGAAGCCTCTAGCTCTTAAAATAGGGCAGTAATTACGAAAAGTTCCTTATCTGAACAATCGGTTGTGGGGGATATATACTATATATACGACCGATCTCATAAATTTTTTCAGGCAACAATATGTTCAATATACGAAAGTATATGGTGAAGTTTGAAGCTTCAATCTGTTAAATTGGGTAAGATATTACAAAAATCCTCTTTTTCTGAAAAATCGGTTGTATGGAGGATATATGCTATAGTGGTCCGATCCGGTCGGTTCCGACAAATGTCTAATCGGACACCCAAATACACCTGCTCACCAAATTTTATCAAGATATCTCAAAAATTGAGGGACTAGTTTGCATACAAACAGACAGACGGACAGACGGACAGACGGACAGACGGACATGGCTAAAACAACTCAGTTCTTCAACCTGATTATTTCGGTATACTTAATGGTGGGTCTATCTATTTTCCTTTAAGGACTTACAATTTTCGGTTTCGTGACGAAATTAATATACCATTTCATTTTCATGAAAGGTATAAAAACGGGTAGGTACTTTGTGTGAGGATGCAAAGTTTCAGGTTTTTTGTGGTCTGCGTGTAAAAACTATGACTACGAATCACGTATTTCAAAAATATATGACGAAAACGTAACTATTTGATGAAATTTGATGAATTTTGAAGATTCTAGCCGTAAAAAAGGGGTCAAAATGACAGTTTATATGAAGTATATAATATATATACGACCGATCTCTATGATTTTTTCAGACAACAATATATGCTATATACGTAAGCATTTTGTGAAATTTGAAGCTTCTAACTGTTAAAACGGGGCAGAAATTGCGCAAAGTTTCTTATCTGAACAATCGGTTGTATGAGATATATACTATGTATATCACCGATCTCAATGATTTTTTCAGACATCAATATATGCTATATACGTAAGCAATCAGTGAAATTTGAAGCTTATAGCTGTTAAAATGGGGTAGAAATTGCGAAAAGTTTCTTATCTGAACAATCGGTTGTATGAGATATATACAACCGATCTCTATGATTTTTTCAGACAACAATATATGCTATATACGTAAGCAATCGGTGAAATTTGAAGCTTATAGCTGTTAAAATGGGGTAGAAATTGCGAAAAGTTTCTTATCTGAACAATCGGTTGTATGAGATATATACTATATATACAACCGATCTCTATGATTTTTTCAGACAACAATATATGCTATATAAGTAAATATTCGGTGAAATTTGAAGCTTCTAGCTGTTAAAATGGGGCTAAAATTTGTGAAAATATATATATATATACTATATATATATACTATATATACCACCATATATATACTATATATACCACCGATCTTTATGATTTTTTCAGACAACAATATATGCTATATACGTAAGCATTCGCTGAAATTTGAAGCCTCTAGCTCTTAAAATAGGGCAGTAATTACGAAAAGTTCCTTATCTGAACAATCGGTTGTGGGGGATATATACTATATATACGACCGATCTCATAAATTTTTTCAGGCAACAATATGTTCAATATACGAAAGTATATGGTGAAGTTTGAAGCTTCAATCTGTTAAATTGGGTAAGATATTACAAAAATCCTCTTTTTCTGAAAAATCGGTTGTATGGAGGATATATGCTATAGTGGTCCGATCCGGTCGGTTCCGACAAATGTCTAATCGGACACCCAAATACACCTGCTCACCAAATTTTATCAAGATATCTCAAAAATTGAGGGACTAGTTTGCATACAAACAGACAGACGGACAGACGGACAGACGGACAGACGGACATGGCTAAAACAACTCAGCTCTTCAACCTGATTATTTCGGTATACTTAATGGTGGGTCTATCTATTTTCCTTTAAGGACTTACAATTTTCGGTTTCGTGACGAAATTAATATACCATTTCATTTTCATGAAAGGTATAAAAATAGGTAGGTAATCTGTGTGAGGATGCAAAGCTTCACGTTTTTTGTGGTCTGCATGTAAAAACTATGGCTACGAATCACGTATTTCAAAAATATATGACGTAAACGTAACTTTTTGATGAAATTTGATGAATCTTGAAGCTTCTAGCCGTAAAAAAGGGGTCAATATGACAGTTTATATGAAGTATATAATATATATACCATCGATCTCTATGATTTTTTCAGACAACAATATATGCTATATACGAAAGCATTTTGTGAAATTTGAAGCTTCTAACTGTTAAAACGGGGCAGAAATTGCGCAAAGTTTCTTATCTGAACAATCGGTTGTATGAGATATATACTATGTATATCACCGATCTCAATGATTTTTTCAGACATCAATATATGCTATACACGTAAGCAGTTGGTGAAATTTGAAGCTTCTAGCTGTTGAAATGGGGTAGAAATTGCGAAAAGTTTCTTATCTGAACAATCGGCTGTATGAGATATATACTATATATAGAACCGATCTCTATGATTTTTTCAGACAACAATATATGCTATATACGTAAGCAATCAGTGAAATTTGAAGCTTATAGCTGTTAAAATGGGGTAGAAATTGCGAAAAGTTTCTTATCTGAACAATCGGTTGTATGAGATATATACTATATATACAACCGATCTCTATGATTTTTTCAGACAACAATATATGCTATATACGTAAGCAATCGGTGAAATTTGAAGCTTATAGCTGTTAAAATGGGGTAGAAATTGCGAAAAGTTTCTTATCTGAACAATCGGTTGTATGAGATATATACTATATATACAACCGATCTCTATGATTTTTTCAGACAACAATATATGCTATATAAGTAAATATTCGGTGAAATTTGAAGCTTCTAGCTGTTAAAATGGGGCTAAAATTTGCGAAAATATATATCTATATACTATATATATATACTATATATACCACCATATATATACTATATATACCACCGATCTTTATGATTTTTTCAGACAACAATATATGCTATATACGTAAGCATTCGCTGAAATTTGAAGCCTCTAGCTCTTAAAATAGGGCAGTAATTACGAAAAGTTCCTTATCTGAACAATCGGTTGTGGGGGATATATACTATATATACGACCGATCTCATAAATTTTTTCAGGCAACAATATGTTCAATATACGAAAGTATATGGTGAAGTTTGAAGCTTCAATCTGTTAAATTGGGTAAGATATTACAAAAATCCTCTTTTTCTGAAAAATCGGTTGTATGGAGGATATATGCTATAGTGGTCCGATCCGGTCGGTTCCGACAAATGTCTAATCGGACACCCAAATACACCTGCTCACCAAATTTTATCAAGATATCTCAAAAATTGAGGGACTAGTTTGCATACAAACAGACAGACGGACAGACGGACAGACGGACAGACGGACATGGCTAAAACAACTCAGCTCTTCAACCTGATTATTTCGGTATACTTAATGGTGGGTCTATCTATTTTCCTTTAAGGACTTACAATTTTCGGTTTCGTGACGAAATTAATATACCATTTCATTTTCATGAAAGGTATAAAAATAGGTAGGTAATCTGTGTGAGGATGCAAAGCTTCACGTTTTTTGTGGTCTGCATGTAAAAACTATGGCTACGAATCACGTATTTCAAAAATATATGACGTAAACGTAACTTTTTGATGAAATTTGATGAATCTTGAAGCTTCTAGCCGTAAAAAAGGGGTCAATATGACAGTTTATATGAAGTATATAATATATATACCATCGATCTCTATGATTTTTTCAGACAACAATATATGCTATATACGAAAGCATTTTGTGAAATTTGAAGCTTCTAACTGTTAAAACGGGGCAGAAATTGCGCAAAGTTTCTTATCTGAACAATCGGTTGTATGAGATATATACTATGTATATCACCGATCTCAATGATTTTTTCAGACATCAATATATGCTATACACGTAAGCAGTTGGTGAAATTTGAAGCTTCTAGCTGTTGAAATGGGGTAGAAATTGCGAAAAGTTTCTTATCTGAACAATCGGTTGTATGAGATATATACTATATATAGAACCGATCTCTATGATTTTTTCAGACAACAATATATGCTATATACGTAAGCAATCAGTGAAATTTGAAGCTTATAGCTGTTAAAATGGGGTAGAAATTGCGAAAAGTTTCTTATCTGAACAATCGGTTGTATGAGATATATACTATATATACAACCGATCTCTATGATTTTTTCAGACAACAATATATGCTATATACGTAAGCAATCGGTGAAATTTGAAGCTTATAGCTGTTAAAATGGGGTAGAAATTGCGAAAAGTTTCTTATCTGAACAATCGGTTGTATGAGATATATACTATATATACAACCGATCTCTATGATTTTTTCAGACAACAATATATGCTATATAAGTAAATATTCGGTGAAATTTGAAGCTTCTAGCTGTTAAAATGGGGCTAAAATTTGCGAAAATATATATATATATACTATATACATATATTATATATACCACCATATATATACTATATATACCACCGATCTTTATGATTTTTTCAGACAACAATATATGCTATATACGTAAGCATTCGCTGAAATTTGAAGCCTCTAGCTCTTAAAATAGGGCAGTAATTACGAAAAGTTCCTTATCTGAACAATCGGTTGTGGGGGATATATACTATATATACGACCGATCTCATAAATTTTTTCAGGCAACAATATGTTCAATATACGAAAGTATATGGTGAAGTTTGAAGCTTCAATCTGTTAAATTGGGTAAGATATTACAAAAATCCTCTTTTTCTGAAAAATCGGTTGTATGGAGGATATATGCTATAGTGGTCCGATCCGGTCGGTTCCGACAAATGTCTAATCGGACACCCAAATACACCTGCTCACCAAATTTTATCAAGATATCTCAAAAATTGAGGGACTAGTTTGCATACAAACAGACAGACGGACAGACGGACAGACGGACAGACGGACAGACGGACAGACGGACATGGCTAAAACAACTCAGCTCTTCAACCTGATTATTTCGGTATACTTAATGGTGGGTCTATCTATTTTCCTTTAAGGACTTACAATTTTCGGTTTCGTGACGAAATTAATATACCATTTCATTTTCATGAAAGGTATAAAAACGGGTAGGTACTTTGTGTGAGGATGCAAAGTTTCAGGTTTTTTGTGGTCTGCGTGTAAAAACTATGACTACGAATCACGTATTTCAAAAATATATGACGAAAACGTAACTATTTGATGAAATTTGATGAATTTTGAAGATTCTAGCCGTAAAAAAGGGGTCAAAATGACAGTTTATATGAAGTATATAATATATATACGACCGATCTCTATGATTTTTTCAGACAACAATATATGCTATATACGTAAGCATTTTGTGAAATTTGAAGCTTCTAACTGTTAAAACGGGGCAGAAATTGCGCAAAGTTTCTTATCTGAACAATCGGTTGTATGAGATATATACTATGTATATCACCGATCTCAATGATTTTTTCAGACATCAATATATGCTATATACGTAAGCAATCAGTGAAATTTGAAGCTTATAGCTGTTAAAATGGGGTAGAAATTGCGAAAAGTTTCTTATCTGAACAATCGGTTGTATGAGATATATACTATATATACAACCGATCTCTATGATTTTTTCAGACAACAATATATGCTATATACGTAAGCAATCGGTGAAATTTGAAGCTTATAGCTGTTAAAATGGGGTAGAAATTGCGAAAAGTTTCTTATCTGAACAATCGGTTGTATGAGATATATACTATATATACAACCGATCTCTATGATTTTTTCAGACAACAATATATGCTATATAAGTAAATATTCGGTGAAATTTGAAGCTTCTAGCTGTTAAAATGGGGCTAAAATTTGTGAAAATATATATATATATACTATATATATATACTATATATACCACCATATATATACTATATATACCACCGATCTTTATGATTTTTTCAGACAACAATATATGCTATATACGTAAGCATTCGCTGAAATTTGAAGCCTCTAGCTCTTAAAATAGGGCAGTAATTACGAAAAGTTCCTTATCTGAACAATCGGTTGTGGGGGATATATACTATATATACGACCGATCTCATAAATTTTTTCAGGCAACAATATGTTCAATATACGAAAGTATATGGTGAAGTTTGAAGCTTCAATCTGTTAAATTGGGTAAGATATTACAAAAATCCTCTTTTTCTGAAAAATCGGTTGTATGGAGGATATATGCTATAGTGGTCCGATCCGGTCGGTTCCGACAAATGTCTAATCGGACACCCAAATACACCTGCTCACCAAATTTTATCAAGATATCTCAAAAATTGAGGGACTAGTTTGCATACAAACAGACAGACAGACAGACGGACAGACGGACAGACGGACAGACGGACATGGCTAAAACAACTCAGCTCTTCAACCTGATTATTTCGGTATACTTAATGGTGGGTCTATCTATTTTCCTTTAAGGACTTACAATTTTCGGTTTCGTGACGAAATTAATATACCATTTCATTTTCATGAAAGGTATAAAAATAGGTAGGTAATCTGTGTGAGGATGCAAAGCTTCACGTTTTTTGTGGTCTGCATGTAAAAACTATGGCTACGAATCACGTATTTCAAAAATATATGACGTAAACGTAACTTTTTGATGAAATTTGATGAATCTTGAAGCTTCTAGCCGTAAAAAAGGGGTCAATATGACAGTTTATATGAAGTATATAATATATATACCATCGATCTCTATGATTTTTTCAGACAACAATATATGCTATATACGAAAGCATTTTGTGAAATTTGAAGCTTCTAACTGTTAAAACGGGGCAGAAATTGCGCAAAGTTTCTTATCTGAACAATCGGTTGTATGAGATATATACTATGTATATCACCGATCTCAATGATTTTTTCAGACATCAATATATGCTATACACGTAAGCAGTTGGTGAAATTTGAAGCTTCTAGCTGTTGAAATGGGGTAGAAATTGCGAAAAGTTTCTTATCTGAACAATCGGCTGTATGAGATATATACTATATATAGAACCGATCTCTATGATTTTTTCAGACAACAATATATGCTATATACGTAAGCAATCAGTGAAATTTGAAGCTTATAGCTGTTAAAATGGGGTAGAAATTGCGAAAAGTTTCTTATCTGAACAATCGGTTGTATGAGATATATACTATATATACAACCGATCTCTATGATTTTTTCAGACAACAATATATGCTATATACGTAAGCAATCGGTGAAATTTGAAGCTTATAGCTGTTAAAATGGGGTAGAAATTGCGAAAAGTTTCTTATCTGAACAATCGGTTGTATGAGATATATACTATATATACAACCGATCTCTATGATTTTTTCAGACAACAATATATGCTATATAAGTAAATATTCGGTGAAATTTGAAGCTTCTAGCTGTTAAAATGGGGCTAAAATTTGCGAAAATATATATATATATACTATATATATATACTATATATACCACCATATATATACTATATATACCACCGATCTTTATGATTTTTTCAGACAACAATATATGCTATATACGTAAGCATTCGCTGAAATTTGAAGCCTCTAGCTCTTAAAATAGGGCAGTAATTACGAAAAGTTCCTTATCTGAACAATCGGTTGTGGGGGATATATACTATATATACGACCGATCTCATAAATTTTTTCAGGCAACAATATGTTCAATATACGAAAGTATATGGTGAAGTTTGAAGCTTCAATCTGTTAAATTGGGTAAGATATTACAAAAATCCTCTTTTTCTGAAAAATCGGTTGTATGGAGGATATATGCTATAGTGGTCCGATCCGGTCGGTTCCGACAAATGTCTAATCGGACACCCAAATACACCTGCTCACCAAATTTTATCAAGATATCTCAAAAATTGAGGGACTAGTTTGCATACAAACAGACAGACGGACAGACGGACAGACGGACAGACGGACATGGCTAAAACAACTCAGCTCTTCAACCTGATTATTTCGGTATACTTAATGGTGGGTCTATCTATTTTCCTTTAAGGACTTACAATTTTCGGTTTCGTGACGAAATTAATATACCATTTCATTTTCATGAAAGGTATAAAAAGGGGGTATCTTTGGGGGGACTAATACAACTAATTATATTGAACAAAATCATTGATTTATTCACTCATACAACAAAAACAAAACAACTCATAAATAAAATTCCATGAGATCAAACAAAGTTACCCTCTTTATACATAAAAACACATATATTTATATTCAGCCTTTAATATGGCACAAAAATATTTTCATATCAAAATCCTATTTCAATTCCCCAAAAAATGTACATACATTCATTTTGTATATCAGTTCGTCCTATTAGTGAGGACAACACATCGTATAATTCGATTTTTTTATCCGCCCGTAGTATATAAACGTAAGCAACAAGTGAAAGTTTGCGGGCGAAAATGGGGACCTACGCTACCTTCCGTAGCAAGGGGGACAAAAAGTCAAAATGGAGGATGTCCTCCCCAATTGGGGACGTCTGGCAAACCTAATACATATTATGTTCTTGAAGCCCCTCACTTTGGAAAATTTTATTAACTTTTTGAATATTTGAACATTTTGAAGGTCAGATAAATTTCATTAATATCATCCAAGTTATCAAGAATGGTTTTTTCACTATTTTTTCAACATTAACAGGGAAGCTAAAAAATATTTTTAATGGCTCATAAAGTTGTAATACTCTCTAAAGATAGCCAGCGAGTTTGACATGGATGTAGCATCTTTTTCGGCTGCAATTCCAATAGCTCAATTTCACAAATTTATCCATTTTGCTTTAATTCTTTCACTTTCACTTTCGCACCCAAATTCTTCTTGCGCCGCTTGTATGTATATACATCAAATGTCATTCTTGCACAGTGCTAGTAAGCGTATAAAAGATAAGCGGAAATGTCAATAAGACTTAATGTTGGAAATGGCATACAAAGTAAAAAAGCGCGTATCTCAATTTTTAATATATATATATATATGTAATTTCTTGGTGTTTAGATATTTAAAAGAAATCTTAAACAGAAGGCAGGCTTAAATCGTCATTTTTCATTACAAGATCGTCCAAGCATCATTCTAGTTGAAAATCGTCAAAATGACGACGGCGTCGTCAATCTGTCAACGCTGATCGTACCATCGTGTTTTTCTGGGTTCGCTCCAAACGTATGCTGCGGACACCGGCGTTATGTTGTGAGTGAGAAACGGTCACATCGCCAAGCCTAAAATTTCTCTCAGTGATCAGGTGTGAGATCCGAGTGGAGTAATCATCAGGTGTCGGTAGCGGGAGAAGCTTCTCGACAACAAACTTTCCTTGGATTACTGTTTGCACTTTCTTTGGTATGTGCATATCATGGCTGTCGTAAGATAATCGCTCGAGTCGATATTTGGACCTCGAAGTATGCGCACATTCCGGACACTGATGCATCGATTTTATGTCGAATTTTTCGGTCAAAATACAGCTTGGCGCATCTTTTTAAGCTGCAACCTAATACTGCAGATGCTCATATTTCTAGCCGCTGTGAAGTCAGTATGTGGGGAGTTGTTATATCGTGGACCCATCACACATATTTATGGTATCCTGTTTTCTTTTTGCTTTTTCTTGCAAAGAGGCAGGATCTGTTTTTGGGAAGTTTTTCAAGCAAAAATACGGAGGTGCGACAACGTCAACGACCACAACGTCAATCGGCCTTATTACCACTTCAAATAGCCCAAAGTCAATTGAAGTTATGATCATAAGTACTGGTCACATTAAATTTGAAATAGTTACAATACCAAGGATATTATAGCGACTTTTCGGCAAATCTTGATTATTCTACACCTTCTATTATAGTTTGAATATCTGAACTGTCGAATAAATAACTTAAGTATTCAGTATAGCAAAATGTTTTTTATTCACACTACTTTGGTAGTACTACTTCACAACTAGATTACTCGTGTACTTCACTGATAGCGTGTTAAAATAAAACTGATTGATTAATCCTCAGCGTGCGCTGCTTTTATACTCTCTGCTGCCTCGTTCGTCTTTTCCTCCTAAGATCTAGACTTTTCGCGAACAGCCTTCTCGAACAGCTGTTAATTTATGTTTCCTTTCTGTATCTAATATTCACGTTTTCTTCTAGATATATGTGTGAGTAATAACTTCTGCTCTTAAGTGATGATTACATGATATGTGACTGTTTATTTTTATACTCAGTTGAGCAGAGCTCACAGAGTATATTAACTTTGATTGGATAACGGTTGGTTGTACAGGTATAAAGGCATCGAGATAGATATAGACTTCCATATATCAAAATCATCAGTATCGAAAAACAAGTAAGGAAGGTTAAGTTCGGGTGTAACCGAACATTACATACTCAGTTGAGAGCTATGGTGACAACATAAGGGAAAATAACCATATAGGAAAATGAACCGAGGGAAACCCTGGAATGTGTATCAAATGAAAGGCATTAAAGAGTATTTTATGAGGGAGTGGGCCATAGTTCTATAGGTGGACGCCATTTAGGGATATAGCCATAAAGGTGGATCAGGGTTGACTCTAGAATGCGTTTGTACGATATGTGTATCAAATGAAAGGTGTTAATGAGTATTTTAAAAGGGAGAAATCCTTAGTTCCATAGGTGGACGCCGTTTCGAGATATCGCCACAAAGGTGGACCAGGGGTGACCCTAGAATTTGTTTGTAAAATATGGGCATCAAACGAATGGTGTTAATGAGTATTTTAAAAGGGAGTGGGCCTTAGTTCTATAGGTGGATTCCGTTTCGAAAAATCGCCATAAAGGTGGACCAGGGGTGACCCTAGAATGTGTTTGTACGATATGGGTATCAAATTAAAGGTATTAATGGGGGTTTTAAAAGGGAGTTGTGGTTGTTGTATAGGTGGGCGTCTTTTCGAGATATCGCCATAAAGGTGGACCAGGGGTGACTCTAGAATGCGTTTGTACGATATGGTATCAAATGAAAGGTGTTAATGAGTATTTTAAAAGGGAGTAGTCCTTAGTTCCATAGGTGGACGCCGTTTCGAGATATCGCCATAAAGGTGGACCAGGGGTGACACTAGAATTTGTTTGTACAATATGGGCATCAAACGAAAGGTGTTAATGAGTATTTTAAAAGGGAGTGGGCCTTAGTTCTATAGGTGGACGCCATTTCGAAATATCGCCATAAAGGTGGGCCAGGGGTGACTCTAGAATGTGTTTGAACGATATGGGTGTCAAAAGAAAGGTGTTAATGAGTACTTTAAAAGGGAGTAATCCTTAATTCCATAGGTGGACGCCGTTTCGAGATATCGCCATAAAGGTGGACCAGGGGTGACACTAGAATTTGTTTGTACAATATGGGCATCAAACGAAAGGTGTTAATGAGTATTTTAAAAGGGAGTGGGCCTTAGTTCTATAGGTGGACGCCATTTCGAAATATCGCCATAAAGGTGGGCCAGGGGTGACTCTAGAATGTGTTTGTACGATATGGGTGTCAAAAGAAAGGTGTTAATGAGTACTTTAAAAGGGAGTAATCCTTAATTCCATAGGTGGACGCCGTTTCGAGATATCGCCATTAACGTGGGCCAGGGGTGACTCTAGAATTCGTTTGTACAATATGGGTATCAAACGAAAGGAGTTAATGAGTATTTTAAAAGGGAGTGGGCCTTAGTTCTATAGGTGGACGCCTTTTCGAGGTATCGCAATAAAGGTGGACAAGAGGTAACTCTAGACTTTGTTTGTACGATATGGGTATCAAATGAAAGGTGTTAATGAGTATTTTTAAAAGGGAGTGGGCCTTCGTTCTATAGGTGTTCGCCTTTTCGAGATATCGCCATAAAGGTGGACCAGGGGTGACTTTAGAATATGTTTGTATGATACGGGTATTAAATGAAAGGTGTTAATGAGTATTTTAAAAAGGCGTTGGGGCTTAGTTCCATAGGTGGACGCCTTTTCGAGATATCGCCATAAAGGTGGACCAGGGGTGACTCTAGAATGAGTTTGTACGATATGGGTATCAAATTAAAGGTATTAATGAGAGTTTTAAAAGGGATTGGTGTGAAGGCGTTTTGCAGATATCGACCAAAATGTGGACCAGGGTGACCCAGAACATCATCTGTTGGATACCGCTAATTTATTTATATATGTAATACCTGCCAAGATTTTAAGGGTTTTTATTTCGCCCTGCAGAACTTTTTCATTTTCTTCTACTTAATATGGTAGGTGTCACAACCATTTTATAAAGTTTTTTTGTAAAGTTATATTTCGCGTCAATAAAACAATCCAATTAACTTACCATGTTTCATCCCTTTTTTCGTATTTGGTATAGAATTATGGCATTTTTTCATTTTTCGTAATTTTCGATATCGAAAAAGTGGGCGTGGTCATGGTCGGATTTCGTTCATTTTTCATACCAAGATAAAGTGAGTTCAGGTAAGCACGTGAACTAAGTTCAGTAAAGATATGTCGATTTTTACTCAAGTTATCGTGTTAACGGCCATGTGGTAGGACAGACGGACGACTGTGTATAAAAACTGGGCGTGGCATCAACCGATTTCGCCCATTTTCACAGAAAACAGTTAACGTCATAAAATCTATGCCCCTACCAAATTTCAAAAGGATTGGTTAATTTTTGTTCGACTTATGGCGTTAAAAGTATCCTAGACAAATTAAATGAAAAAGGGCGGAGCCACGCCCATTTTGAAATTTTTTTTTATTTTTGTATTTTGTTGCACCATATCATTACTGGAGTTGAATGTTGACATAATTTACTTATATACTGTAAAGATATTAAATTTTTTGTTAAAATTTTACTTTAAAAATTTTTTTTTTTAAAGTGGGCGTGGTCCTTCTCCGATTTTGCTAATTTTTATTAAGCGTACATATAGTAATAGGAGTAACGTTCCTGCCAAATTTCATCATGATATCTTCAACGACTGCCAAATTACAGCTTGCAAAACTTTTAAATTACCTTCTTTTAAAAGTGGGCGGTGCCACGCCCATTGTCCAAAATTTTACTAATTTTCTATTCTGCGTCATAAGTTCAACCCATCTACCAAGTTTCGTCGCTTTAGCTGTCTTTTGTAATGAATTATCGCACTTTTTCTGTTTTTCGAAATTTTCTATATCGAAAAAGTGGGCGTGGTTATTGTCCGATATCGTTCGAAAATTTCGAAAAATTGAAAAAGTGCGATAATTCATTACCAAATACGGATTAAGCGATGAAACTTGGTAGGTGAGTTGAACTTATGACGCAGAATAGAAAACTAGTAAAATTTTGGACAATGGGCGTGGCACCGCCCACTTTTAAAAGAAGGTAATTTAGAAGTTTTGCATGCCGTAATTTGGCAGTCGTTGAAGATATCATGATGAAATTTGGCAGGAACGTTACTCTTATTACTATATATCTGCTTAATAAAAATTAGCAAAATCGGAGAACGACCACGCCCACTTTAAAAAATTTTTTTTTTAAATTAAAAATTTGGTAGAGGCTTAGATTCTAGGACGATAACTGTTTTCTGTGAAAAAGGGCGAAATCGGTTGAAGCCACGCCCAGTTTTTATACACAGTCGACCGTCTGTCCTTCCGTCCGCCGTTAACACGATAACTTGAGCAAAAATCGATATATCTTTACTAAACTCAGTTCACGTACTTATCTGAACTCACTTTGTACTTGTGTAAAAAATGGCCGAAATCCGACTATGGCCACGCCCACTTTTTCGATATCGAAAATTACGAAAAATGAAAAAAATGCCATAATTATATACCAACTACGAAAAAAGGGATGAAACATGGTAATTGTATTGGTCTATTGACGCAAAATATAACTTTAGAAAAAAACTTGGAGAAATGGGTGTGACACCTACCATATTAAGTAGAAGAAAATGAAAAAGTTTTGCAGGGCGAAATCAAAAGCCCTTGGAATCTTGGAAGGAATACTGTTCGCGGTATTACATATATAAATAAATTAGCGGTACCCGACAGATGATGTTCTGGATCACCCTGGTCCACATTTTGGTCGATATCTCGAAAACGCCTTCACATATACAACTAAGGGCCACTCCCTTTTAAAACCTTCATTAATACCTTTAATTTGATTCTAGAGTCACCCCTGGTCCACGCTTATGGCGATATCTCGAAAATGCGTCCACATATAGAACGAAGGCCCACTCCTTTTTAAAATACTCATTAACACCTTTCATTTGATAACCATATCATACAAAAAAATTTTAGAGAAACCCCTGGCCCACCTTTATGGCGATATCTTGAAAAGGCGTCCACCTATAGAACTAAGGCCCACTCCCTTATAAAATACTCATTCACACCTTTTATTTGACACCCATATCGTACAAACAAATTCTAGAGTCACCCCGGGTCCACCTTTATGGCGATATCCCGTAAAGGCGTCCACCTATAGAACTAAGGCCCACTCCCTTTTAAAACACTCATTAACACCTTTCATTTGATACCCATATCGTACAAACGAATTCTAGAGTCACCCCTGGTCCACCTTTATGGCGATATCCCGAAAAGGCGTCCACCCATACAACTAAGGCACAATCCCTTTTAAAATACTCATTAACACCTTTCATTTGATACCCATATCGTACAAACAAATTCTAGAGTCACCCCTGGTCCACCTTTATGGCGATATCTCGAAAAGGCGTCCACCTATAGAACTAAGGCCCACGCCCTTTTAAAATACCCATTAACACCTTTCATTTGATACCCATATTGTACAAACGCATTCTAAAGTCACCCCTGGTCCACGTTTATGGCGATATCCCGAAAAGGCGTCCACCCATACAACTAAGGCCCACTCCCTTTTAAAACACTTACTAACACCTTTCGTTTGATACCCATATTGCACAAACGCATTCTAGAGTCAACCCTGGTCCACTTTTATAACGATATTCCGAAAAGGCGTCCACCTATAGAACTAAGGTCCAGTACCCTTTAAAATACTCATTAACACCCATCATTTGATACCCATATCGTACAAACAAATTCTAGAGTCACCCCTGGCCCACCTTTATAGCGATATCACGAAAAGGCATCCACCTATAGAACTAAGGCCCACTCTCTTTTAAAATACTAATTAACACCTTTCATTTGATACCCATATCGTACAAACAAATTCTAGAGTCACCCCTGGTCCACCTTTATGGCGATATCTTGAAAAGGCGTCCACCGATAGAACTAAGGCCCACGCCCTCTTAAAATACTCACTAACGCCTTTCATTTGATACTCATATCGTACAAACAAATTTTAGAGTCATCCCTGGTCCACGTTTATGGCCATATCCCGAAAAGACGTCCACCCATACAACTAAGGCCCACTCCCTTTTAAAATACTCATTAATACCTTTCATTTCATACCCATGTCGTACAAACACATTCTAGAGTCACCCCTGGTCCACGTTTATGGCGACATCTCGAAAAGGCGTCCACATATAGAACGAAGGCCCACTCCTTTTTAAAATACTCATTAACACCTTTCATTTGATACCCATATCGTACAAAAAATTCTAGAGTCACCCCTGATCCACCTTTATGGCGATATCTCGAAAAGGCGTCCACCTATAGAACTTAGGCCCACTCCCTTTTAAAATTATCATTAACACATTTCATTTGATACCCATATCGTACAAACAAATTCTAGAGTCAGGCCTGGTCCACCTTTATGGCGATATCCCTAAATGGCGTCCATCTATAGAACTATGGCCCACTTCCTCTTAAAATACTCTTTAATACCTTCCATTTGATACACATGTCATAAAAACACATTCCTTGGTTACCCTTGGTTCTTTTTACAACATGGTGATTTTCCCTTACTTTGTCTCCACAGCTCTCAACTGGGTATGTAATGTTCGGTTTCACCCGAACTTAGCCTTCCTTACTTGTTCTTCTTCGCTCTTAGCTGCTGACTACGTGTACATATATATATGCAACATTCCCTTCGCTCTTAGCTTCGCTGTTTACATATATGTAAGGCTGCTTGCTTTGCTATTGTTGTGCATTTATTTACTAGCAGCATAGTGATGTATCGATATGCTAATATTCGCCACGATATTGCGATTATAGCCATCCTGCTTTTCTAAAACGGTCATAAAGTCAGCTCGTTTTTCTCAAGGCCAATTTTTCTGATTCGCGCCTCTACTTCTTACAATTTTAAAAACTGTTTAATTACAGTTTTAGTTATGTATTGTTGTTTTCGTTATGTTTTTTTTTTAAGTCGAATGACAAGCAATTTTTTTTATTTCAAGTTCTAGTAAAAAATTGATAAAATGTCTCTGAAATTAAGGTAGGTAGGTTGAACTGGCCGGTCCATGACGACCTCACATAGACTGATTGAGTCCGTAGTGTTACCAGAAATTTGTTTTAACGACCAAACTGAAAAACCCTATCAAAAACCAGGACCTATGTTATAAAATAACTCCGTCCTCTTGGCAAATACTAGAAGCTTCCTAGGACTTAAGCCACTTGCTGCTTCTAGATCTGACAGCTGTATCACTCCTAATAGCTGGAGTTTTAGCCTGGCAAGTGCAGGGCACGAGCACAGAACGTGCTCGATCGTTTCCTCCTCCAACCCGCACTTCCTACATCTGCTATCACTAACCAAGTCTAATTTAAAGGCATGTGATGCCAGAAGGCAGTGTCCAGTCAGAATACCCGTCATGAGTCTACAGTCCTCTCTTTTTAATGATAGAAGCAACTGTGTTAGTCTAAGGTTGTAAGTCCTACACATAATCTTCGACACTTTACAGCCCCGTGCTTGAACCCACGCCTTTCCCGCTTGGTCGATCATGTGCACCTCTCGCATTCGCTTAATCTCGCCCAATCTAATTGGGACATCTACGGAGCAAGCTTCAAGGGATGCGCCCGTTTTAGCTAGTTCGTCCGCTTTTTCGTTCCCATCTATTCCCATATGCCCTGGGACCCAATATAGATGTATGCTTCTCCTTGTCTCGATTCTCTCCAGAGACTTCTTATACTCTAGCACGCACTTAGATGCTGTGCTATGCGAGATTATTGCCTTAATTGCTGCTTGACTGTCAATATAAAAGTTAACACGGTTGCAGCTTAAGCTATTCTTTTCCAGGGTTTCTACTGCTTTGGTTACGGCTAACATTTCCGCTTGGAAAACGCTACAGTAATCTGGCAGCCTGTAGGATCTGCTTAATTCCGGATCAGCGCAGTATACCGCAGACCCTACTCCTTCTACTACTTTGGAACCATCGGTGTACACATGTATCGCCTCGTCCGCGATTTGCTCACCCTTGCACCAACCGTCCACCACTATTGTGGCCTTAAGATCTCCCTCGAAGCGCACATAGGGAATCATGTAGTCTGTTCGTCTTGTGATTGATGACGCTATACTACTATGGCCATATGATCGGCGCTCAAGCTGCCCCGAAGCACCGAGCCTGGTTGCGGTCGTTAACGCTTTGTTCTTTGCTACCAGGTCTACAGGTGAGATGTGCAGAATGACATACAGTGCAGCCGTCGGGGTTGTTTTCAGGGCTCCCGTAATGCTACATCGATAGTCTGCATACCCCCTCTAATTTTTTGAGGTATGTTGTTTTTTGTGTGGCTTTCCACCAAACAAGAACTCCATAGTATAGAATAGGGCTTACAATCGCTGTAAAAACCCAATGAGAAAGAGAAGGCGATAGGCCCCACGTAGACCCCAGCATTCTTTTACATGCATAGAGTGCCGTTGAGGCCTTCTTGACCCTCTCCTCCACGTTGAGCTTCCATGACAGCTTACTGTCTAGGATGATTCCTAGATATTTTGTGCAAGGTTTCTCCTGTAAGGTCACCCCTCCTAACTTAGGCCTGGTCCAATTTGGGACTTTGTACCTCTTTGTAAACAATATCCGTCTTCTCCGCATTGACTTTCAACCCGACATTAGATGCCCAGGTATGAATATCCCGAAGCGCCCGATCCATCAAAGAACTAATCGTTGGAAGGCACTTTCCACTTATGACAATTGCAACGTCATCTACGTAAGCCGTAAGTTTTACGGGTCCCTCATCGAATTGCCTGAGCAGTTGATTGATGACCAGCGTCCACAGCAGAGGTGATAGCACCCCTCCCTGCGGCGTGCCCCTGTCCACTGATTTCGTGGCCTCGTACAATCCCCATTGTGATGTAATCTTTCTGAAATTTAACATGCAGCTGACCCATCTGATTAAGGCAGGATGTACTTTAATGTAATTAAGACCATCCCTAATCGCCCATTTTGCAACATTATTGAAAGCGCCGGCAATGTCCAAGAAGACTCCCAGAGCATACTCCTTATATTCCAGGGATTTCTCTATGCTTATTACCACCCTACGCAATGCGGTGTCTACCGACTTGCCTTTGGTGTACGCATGCTGTGTTGTGGAGAGCTTTTCATCCACGTTGGCCTTTATGTACACATCTATCAGCCTCTCAAAGGTTTTGAGCAGAAATGATGTTAAGCTAATGGGTCTATAGTCTTTGGGATACACGTGACCGATCTTCCCCGCCTTTGGTAGAAAAGCTACACGAGCAGTTCTCCAAGAGTTCGGTACATGATTCAGTCTTATGCACCCATCGAATATTATTTTAAGCCATTCCACGACCGCCCTACTTGAGACTTGTTGCATGGCCGGGAATATACCATCTGGGCCCGGCGATTTAAACTTTGAAAACGTCTTCACTGCCCACTCGATCTTGGTATCGGTCACCAAGCCCGGCACTACTAGCTCCGTGATCGAAGTGTGAGTGATGTCTGCTGGCTCTTTTAAACCGTCCCCCGATGGGAAATTTGTATCGAGAAACACCTCATGGGATTCCTCACTATTACGTAACCTTTCCCTGTTCTCTTTCTTTATTAGTCCCTGCACTATGTTTCCCTTTGCTAGGACTTTTTCAACCGTGCTGTTTCGCTGGAGCACTCTATGTCCGTACAGAAACTTTTCCATGAGTTTCTCTTCGCCCTGGTAATTTTACGCTTGTAGATCCTCAGTAGATCCCTGTACTCGTCCCGGCACGCTTCGCTTTCCGCGGTCTTTGCGAGCTTAGACATTTCTTTTACCTGTCTTCTTAGAAGACTCAGCTCATTGCTCCACCATGGCGGCTTTGCTTTTCCTCTGAATCTTCTTAGAGGGCAAGCTTTATTACACGCAGTCATAAGCGTCCTTGTTGGGAATTCATTCGACTCCTCCAGTTCCTCTACATTAGCAGCCTCTTTGGGTTGTCCCAGTTTTGTTTCTACATGTTTATGGAATTTAGTCCAGTTCGTTGACCTAGGGTTTCTAAAGGTTCCTACCTTCTCTACCCTCTTTAGGGGGATGCTGAAGCTGATATACGCATGGTCGGAGAAGGATGGTCTATCAAGAACCATCCAATCATACCTTGATATATCACGCTCGGAGCTCAATGTAATATCCAGAACATTGCTGGATGTTGGGCCAATGTATGTAGGGACATTTCCCCTGTTGGCTATCTGCAAATTGGTTTGCAGGATGTAACAAAACAGAGATTCGTCTCTCTCGTTCGTATCTGCTGCTCCCCACGCATTGTGGTGCGCATTTGCATCTGCGCATATGACCAACCGCCCTTTGCGCCCTTCCTCCTGTACTAGCCTTTTGCACTCCATCGGTGGAACCTCCGCAGCATGGGCCATGTAGCAGGACGCCAGGATAAATGCCTGCTTATTGTTTTGCTCAACGGCCACAGCTATGAGATCCTCAGTGGTGTAATTAGGCAGCATATATGAATGCAGCTGTTTCCTTACCATTACTACAGCTTGCACCCGTCCTTCCGTTTGCGCATAGTAAACGCCAAACCCGCGCGCGCTAAGTCCAGAAACCTTTCCTCCCGTTGAGAGCCACGGCTCCTGGATCAGCGCCACGTCAAACGAACCCTCCTCAAGGGTTAGGAGGAGTTCGCTCGACGCCACTTTACTGTGTTGGAGGTTTATCTGTAGGACTCGCAGCACCATTGGGCTGTTTGTCCCCCTCCAGCACCTTCGTCTTGACGTCGTCGTCCTCCCCTTGCCCTTTTGGTTTAGAGTATTCGAGGCCCCCTTCAGCCTCTCGTGACTGTTGTGCCGGGTGTTCCTCTGTGCGAGTCACAGCACCATTTAGCTGTTGGTCCTCTTCCAGCACGTTCGTAGTGACGTCGGGGACCTCCACCTGTCTTTTTTACCTTAGGCTTTTGAGCTCCTTTTCGACTTCGCCCACCTCTAGCGTGTTAGGGTTTTTATCCTCGGGACTTCTTTTCCTGAGTCGCATGTAAATTTTTCCAGTGCCAAAGGACATTTTGTCAAGCTGCGTGTACAAAATATTGGAAGATGTAAGACTGACCATCCTCGGTAGGCCGAGATACAGTAAGTGCCTTCCAATCCTGTGTCGGTATGTTCGGATTCTGATTCTGCAGAAGTCGCAGTGTATCCTCCGACTTCATCACGCATGGTATCCATACCTTAACTTTTGGTACCGTGGGGATTTGCGCTTTATCCAACACCTCAAACCGCGTGTTCGTGCCTTGCCTTTGGAGGTTTGGAACTACTTCCTCCAGCCACCGCAAGCTCGCGATGTTGTCGCATGCTATCATCTTCACACCATTATACCATCCCCCCGAATCAAAGGTTGGAAGGGGCTTACTTGGTTGTTCCCGCATCATCTTAAGCATTAAGCTAATAAGCTCCCTTTCCACAGATCTCCACCTTTCAGTAGTCATTTGTCCGAAAGGACTGCTACGATCAACCAGCGCCACAGTCAGTGACTGCTTTGCCACATCACTCATCTTCTCGGGAAAAGCAGGAGTTTTAGTGTTATCTCCCTTTGGCACCTTCGATAAAGCCGGAGTCTTAGCGTTAGCTCGCTTTGGCTTATCTCCTACTTCCGTAATTGGAACTTCCCTCTGACTCGCAGCTTTCGAGGTAGTTGCTACCTCGCTATTGGAGCCCATCTGTCTTACAGCTTTGGGCCTACTTGTCTTGTCTATGCGACTGCCCTGCCTCGCGGCTCTAGGACTGGGTCCTTTCTGCCTCTTGAAAGCAGGCTTGTCGCCTTCCGCCGAACGTTGCCTCTTCATTCTGCCATTCGACGCTTCTTCCTCTTCGTACCGGTTGCAGAACCGAGGGTTTCTCGCAGCAAACCTTTTGAACTGCCTTCGACCTATTTCTACCGCTTCATAGGCCCATTCCAAGCGCTCGATCTCCACTTCTGTTGAGTCGACCACTGCTCCCAAGCGTTGTACAATTCTTAGTGCTGCACGGTACTGCGAGAGAGCTCTTTTACTTCCTCTGCTCCGTACCATTTTACACTCTTCTACTCCGTTTTCATTTGCGTGCTTCTCCAACACGGAGTTCGTTGAATCATCACTACTCTCGCTCCCCGAGTCCGACGCATCGCTTAATTCGTATTTGTCGTCCTTGGATTGCGACTCAGTCCTCCTCTTTACATCGTCCTTATCACAATCAGGTAATGAGTCGTTCATCTTGGTCGTACGACCACCTGCCCGAGAAGGCGGGCTCAGCGGTCCAGTATTATATACGGGGAAAAGAACCGTCCGCCACAGCAGCGCCCCTTACTGTGGTAAGGCCATTAATACTTCCCGAGGTGGCCCGGTATCGGGAAGGCTCCGTTCGAATACAGCCGAATTTATCCCCTGGCTGCAAATCGTCAAATAGGCACGGTCCGCATAACACCCTGGATTAGGGGGTTGGGAGTTCTTGGTCACCGACATCCCGCCGCCCTCCTATGAAGCGAAACGGCGTAGATGTCAGTCCTAAACAGCTCCGCCTCATAGTCGGGCGCTATGGAGTTCGGCTAAGCCCTCACACCAACGACAAGGTGCCTACCCTAGTGAGGGCTCTGAAATTAAAATAATACTAAATGTTTAGAGAATAATACTGGTCCACCGTGGATTTCTTCAAGATAAGAATAACTTATTTAAATGAAAGTTAGTAAATTTTTTGGCAGTGGCGCTACTTTTCCTAGCGTATAAATTGTTAAGCACTGTTGAATAACAGTTACGTTTTACTGTTTTCAATATATTTTTGTTCAGTTGAAAGAAAATAGATTTTTTTTTTGAAGTTTCGGATACGGCGCTCCTTTTCCTATATTTTGGTCCGATTCTAGTTAAAGATAGGACAAAAAAAAATGCCCAATGGGGTCCTCTCTGAGACAAGAGTAACTTATTTAACCAAATTTAGGTCTGTGGCGCTACTTTCCCTAAAAAAATATGGTTTTGGTCTGTTCCCCTAAAGAGCCATAACGTCAAACGGAAGTTTCCAAAATAGCCATAAAGTCAAAAGATCAGTTGACCTGTGTGCCCATTTGAACTGTCTTATGGCCATTTAAAGTGGTTATAGCGTCAACTGATCTTTTTCCCGTTGAACTTATGTCACCCATTCGGATATACATTTGGATAGTTTGCCGGTCACTGGTAACCGAGGCATCGAAGGCATGCACATCACCCACTATAACTTAGAGGGAAGGTATCCACAACCAATAATTTATTGAAAATAAAATTTTAATGAGCTGTGCCAACTATGGTCACAGCTTTTCAAAACAGAAACTCTCAAAAATCATTTAGTATTTCATGTAAAATTTTAATGCGCACACTAAAAGTATTTATTAATGAGCTAAATTAAGTACGACTATGTATTTTTTATTTTATAATTATTTTTTTTTTTTTCAATGAATTCATGCTTAATTTTATGCAAAAGTTCGCATTTACTTGGCTGCTGGCAAGAATGAAGAAAAAAAGTGTTGTCAAATTTTTTAAACCTTAGAAAATAAATCAAAATTGGCACAAATGAGACATAGCAAGAAATAAAACCAATAAAAAGAATCGAGTATGTGAGAAGTGAAAACAAAAAAAAAAAACAAAAGCCAATTAAAGTGACACAAAAAGCAACATTTTGCTCGTGGCAAACACTTGTGGCATGCAACGAATATGACACTTTGTTGCAAAGAAATATACTGAGCAAATACTACGAGTATGTGCAACTTACATACATACATACACAAATGGTCAAGGGTAAACAAGATTTTTAGTTTTTGATTCTATGTACACAAAAACATATGTCTGCAGGCATTAAAATTTATATACTCATAAGTAAAAAATTTAGGCTATTCAAAGATTGTGACTTCTACTTGAAAACCATTTACTTAATCTAAGAATCAATTAATGGTATTGATTTAGTGAATATTTTGCAGTGTTACATATTTTAAGAAATTCTTTGTTTTTCTGGAGCTTTCCTTATCGTTCGAATCGCTGAACTGTTGGATAAATAACGCAAATGTTCAGTATAACAAACTGTTCTTTATTTACAACACTACTATAGTAGTACTTCACAATTAAATTACTCGCGTACTTCACTTATAGCTTGCTAAAATCAAACTGATTTCCCATCACTGAGACTGCACAGCTTTTACACTCTCAGTTCGCCTCATTCACCTATTTCTCCCAGGGTCTAGACTTTTCGCGAACAGCCATCTGGAATAGTTGCTTATTTATTATTTCTCGTATCTGTATCATATTGGCTTTGACTACATACCACTGTTGCCACTTTATTCCACCCGGACCAAAAATTGTCCTTTTCAACGCCGTTTGGTCTGCTGGTCCCTTTTTGCCAATTCTGGTCCTTTCTAGGCAAGTAGCCACGATCTGATTTTTCTCTTTCTTTTTCACCGAGTTAAAATTGCAATCGATTTTCTTCAAGCCACGTATAATCTTCCATTTAATTAAATGCATTTCTTCCCACAATTGGTCACTCATTAAATTGTGGCAGACAAAGGCAACTTCCGTAGCGGATAATATAGGCCGAGAGCCACCTAACGTCGGATTTTACAGAAAACATATTTTCATTAATAGTTGATGAAATAACGAACGTTACGTTGATAAGAGGCTTGGAAGCTTTAAAAAAAACTGTTCATTTACGACTATAACAGTGGCAATTGAGATGGTCAATACCACACAGATAAGTTGCGGATTGAATCAAAAAGCCACCACAGAACAGTACTCGTAGCGATATACATGTCGGCGGCTTTTGATACAGTAAACCACGGTACTTTGAGGAGTCTTACAGACAAAAATACCGGGTGTGACCTTCGATCACATTTTGACGAGCATGCATCCGCAATTATACCTTAAATCCAGAGCCTTAATAAAACTCTCAAATCTCTTGCCGGCAGCACTTGGGGTAAAGATATAGAGGCGCGCTTGCCACTTACAAAGCAATTGGCGGGCCGCTTGCATGCTACGCGTCCCCGATATGATTGCCAAGCTCAAGGGTTACTCACTGGAAGAAACTACAAGCCTGTCAAAACACCACTCTCAGCACTGCTACAGGTTGTCTTCTTATTTCTAATTGAAACGGGCCCGCCTCCCAGGGACCTAAGAAGTCATCTCCGGAAGTATTATGAGGAAATATGACAACTGAGAACTGAGCTGTATGAAAAAAAGCACAAGCGGCTCCTCAAAGGTATCCACCAAAACGCGTCGGACCGCTATGCCAGGAATTTCCCGGCGAACCTCGTTCTTAAAATCAAATACCAAAAACTTGCTGTAGAGGAAAGCGATCTGGATACTGTAACAGGTTAAACTCTAGTATATCCAGAACCAACCCCGATATACTTAACGTATGTCTGTATCCAACCAACTTTAAAATTGCAATGTAGAAGCAACTCCTCTAACACCCCTTTTTATCTAGTCTATCCCTTTTGAAACTTCAAGTTTTCTTGGACTCCTGTTAAAGGATATTGATGACAATTTGTGCCTATTGGTTGGGGTGAAGCACCATTACAACAACAACAACATGATCAATACTTAGAAGAAATATCAGTTGAAAAATAACGATTTCACTTACGCTAACGCGCTTTATTGTACCCTGCATGGATTATATCCGTGTTTTCGTGAGTCTCTGAATTGAACCACAGATTATAGGGTAAGCATGGTTCATTAACCAACCGACTTATTTTGTTTTGTTCCGAAACCAAATTTGACAAGGGATGACGAAAAATCGTTCCAATATACATCGTTTATTAACCAGTTACTTCAAATACGTATTCATACCTAAGCCATTCTCACATTTTTTATGTTTCTTTTATTTACCATCTATTTACTCGTATAAGCATGAGAATTTGCTTAGAAATACGAAATCAGAAAATTTGATCTATCACCTTCATTTAGCCTGCGGTGGAGAAATGTAGTTAGACCACGTAGGAGAAAAACAAGAATACAAACTTACATACCGGCATTTAACAAGATTAGCAAACGAGCCAATTTCGTTTAAAGAGTTTTGAACTTTCTACCCATCATTCAAAGACATTCAGGTAGAAATGATTTTAGAAAATATTGGCCAATTGTTTGGGCTCATCAGCGCATGTTGTA
Organism: Eurosta solidaginis; assembly: GCF_040869045.1. NCBI lineage: Eukaryota > Metazoa > Arthropoda > Insecta > Diptera > Tephritidae > Eurosta > Eurosta solidaginis. The sequence goes on from NC_090322.1 coordinate 143,756,117, forward strand.
AATACATATAGAATGGCTTATTCATATACCTATTTCGCATATATATAATTTATATTTTATATACATACATATATATGAGTACAATGACTTAAATTTGTTTATACCCCTCAATACTAGCGTATGCAAGATTTAAATTCGAATTTTGTCCAGAATATTTTCTTACATTTGCTTAACGCTGTACTTCTTTTTTGTAGCTACTTTTTATACCTTTCATGAACATGAAATGGTATAACAACTTTGGTCCGATGTTTGTAACATTGAGAAATATAGAAGATAGGCTCACCATTAAGTATACCGAATTGATCAGGGCGACGAACTGAGTTGATATAGCCATGCCCGTCTGTCCATCCGTCCGTCTGTCTGTTTGAGCGGAAACTAGTCCCTCAAATTTTGAGATATCTCAATGAAATTTGGCACAAGGATGTATTTTTGTATTATATTAGACATTTGTCGGATCCGGTAGGACCGATCGTTCAGATAAGACGATTTTGGTCATTCCTGCCGCAATTTAGAAAGTATAAACGTGAAACTCAGTGATATATATTTTAATATATCATAGAAGATTTTCTGAAAAAATCACTTTGATCGGAGCTATATATAGTATATATCCCATACAACCGATCGTTCAGATAGAAAGATTTTTAGCCATTTCTCCCTTAATTTCCAATATAAAAACGTTAAACTTTGTGATATTTATTCTAATATATCATAGAAGATTTCATGAAAAAATCATTTCGATCGGAGCTATATATAATATATATCCCATACAACCGATCGTTCAGATAGAGATTTTTAGCCATTTCCCGTTAATTTCCAATATAAAAACGTTAAACTTGGTGATATTTATTTTAATATGTCGAAGATTTCATGAGAAAATAATTTCGATCGGAGCTATATATAATATATATCCCATACAACCGATCGTTCAGATAGAGATTTTTAGCCATTTCCCGTTAATTTCCAATATAAAAACGTTAAACTTGGTGATATTTATTTTAATATGTCGAAGATTTCATGAGAAAATCATTTCGATCGGAGCTATATATAATATATATCCCATACAACCGATCGTTCAGATAGAAAGATTTTTAGCCATTTCTCCCTTAATTTCCAATATAAAAATGTTAAACTTGGTGATATTTATTCTAATATATCATAGAAGATTTCCTGAAAAAATCACTTTGATCGGAGCTATATATAATATATATTCCATACACCGATCGTTCAGATAGAAAGATTTTTAGCCATTTCTCCCTTAATTTCCAATATAAAAACGTTAAACTTGGTGATATTTATTCTAATATATCATAGAAGATTTCATGAAAAAATCATTTCGATCGGAGCTATATATAATATATATCCCATACAACCGATCGTTCAGATCAAGATTTTTAGCCATTTCTCCCTTAATTTCCAAATTAAAAACGTTAAACTTGGTGATATTTATTCTAATATATCATAGAAGATTTCCTGAGAAAATCACTTTGATCGGAGCTATATATAATATATATCCCACACAACCGATCGTTCAGATAGAAAGATTTTTAGCCATTTCTCCCTTAATTTAGAAAGTATAAACGTGAAACTCAGTGATATATATTTTAATATATCATAGATTTTCTGAAAAAATCACTTTGATCGGAGCTATATATAGTATAGATCCCATACAACCGATCGTTCAGATAGAAAGATTTTTAGCCATTTCTCCCTTATTTTCAAATATAAAACGTTAAACTTTGTGATATTTATTCTAATATATCATAGAAGATTTCATGAAAAAATCATTTCGATCGGAGCTATATATAATATATATCCCATACAACCGATCGTTCAGATAGAGATTTTTAGCCATTTCCCGTTAATTTCCAATATAAAAACGTTAAACTTGGTGATATTTATTTTAATATGTCATAGAAGATTTCATGAGAAAATCATTTCGATCGGAGCTATATATAATATATATCCCATACAAACGATCGTTCAGATAGAAAGATTTTTAGCCATTTCTCCCTTAATTTCCAATATAAAAACGTTAAACTTGGTGATATTTATTCTAATATATCATAGAAGATTTCCTGAAAAAATCACTTTGATCGGAGATATATATAATATATATCCCATACAACCGATCGTTCAGATAGAAAGATTTTTAGCCATTTCTCCCTTAATTTAGAAAGTATAAACGTGAAACTCAGTGATATATATTTTAATATATCATAGAAGATTTTCTGAAAAAATCACTTTGATCGGAGCTATATATAGTATATATCCCATACAACCGATCGTTCAGATAGAAAGATTTTTAGCCACTTCTCACTTAAGTTCCAATATAAAAACGTTAAACTTGGTGATATATATTCTAATATGTTATAGAAGATTTCATGAGAAAATCATTTCGATTAGAGCTATATATAATACATCCCATACACCGATCGTTCAGATAGAAAGATTTTTAGCCATTTGTCCCTTAATTTCCAATATAAAAACGTTAAACTTGGTGATATTTATTCTAATATATCATAGAAGATTTCCTGAAAAAATCACTTTGATCGGAGCTATATATAATATATATTCCATACACCGATCGTTCAGATAGAAAGATTTTTAGCCATTTCTCCCTTAATTTCCAATATAAAAACGTTAAACTTGGTGATATTTATTCTAATATATCATAGAAGATTTCCTGAAAAAATCACTTTGATCGGAGCTATATATAATATATATTCCATACACCGATCGTTCAGATAGAAAGATTTTTAGCCATTTCTCCCTTAATTTCCAATATAAAAACGTTAAACTTGGTGATATTTATTCTAATATATCATAGAAGATTTCATGAAAAAATCATTTCGATCGGAGCTATATATAATATATATCCCATACAACCGATCGTTCAGATAGAGATTTTTAGCCATTTCCCATCAATTTCCAATATAAAAACGTTAAGCTTGGTGATATTTTTTCTAATATGTCATAGAAGATTTCATGAGAAAATCGTTTCGATCGGAGCTATATATAATATATATCCCATACAACCGATCGTTCAGATAGAAAGATTTTTAGCCATTTCTCACTTAATTTCCAATATAAAAACGTTAAACTTGGTGATATTTATTCTAATATATCATAGAAGATTTCCTGAAAAAATCACTTTGATCGGAGCTATATATAATATATATCTCAATATATATATCTTTCAGATAAGGGGGTTTTTTTTATTTTTTTATCTTAAAATCGTTTAGGTATGTACATCTGTTCACTATATATTTCTTATCTTATACAGCGCATTATTTAGAGATTACGAATGGGATAATATTATTGTTCAGCCCTATTCATGAAAGGTATGAAGCCTTCGGCACAGCCGAAGACAGTCCCGTCCTTACTTGTTTTATTTCATTTTTTTTTTTTTTTTTATTCATTATTATTATACCCTTTTTTTATTTCGAGTGCTATCAGCATAAACAACCACTGTAGGTGCTCGCTTTAGTTGTTTTTTTTTTTTGTCTCGAATTGCTTGAGTAATTTTTGTATTCAAAAAGCTAGTGTGTGACACCCGCAGGCGATCGAACACTCGACAAACCATATTATTTCGAGCAAAAAAAACAGCGAATCAACAATGCAAAAGTAACAAAATCAACCATAGAAAACTAAGATTTTAACTCTGAGAAGGAAACGTGCCAGCGTCAGCAGCACCGTCAAGTGAACCGCATAAATGTGGTTGCTTTAAAAAACGTCTACAAGACAATAATCAATAAAACACGAATATCGAGATAGTGACAAAAGAACAACAAACAGGTGTGTAAAAACAAAATGAGCTGCGGTAGAAGAAACCAGGATAGGAGGCACAGAAGTTTGGTTTTATTTTGACTATGCCATGAGAAATGTAACTAAATAGTTCATCAATTCTCTGGGGCGCACTGATGCCAACCGTGGCTAAAGGAGCCAAGCCTTATAGTTAACCATCATTATAGTCATAATCGGTTTGTATTACTTGGTAAAATTTTATTACAATGGCCCTTCAAAATTTGCAATATTATACCTTAGTGGTTATAGAGTTAGCCTGGTTTTCCAGTACTGGTTTAAACTCCAGTTAAAGTTTACTAGAGTTTAACCCTGCCACTTTAGCATAACAATTTTATGTTATCGAACAAAGTGGCAAGGTTAAACCCTAGTCAACTTTAACTGGTCAACTTGCACTGAAAAACCGGGCGTAAGTGAGAAAAGGTTTTAAACTCAAACGCATGGTTAAAATCTTCTAGAAAAATTTTTGCAAGAAAGACACTGCGACTACTCTTGCACAAAAACACTATGGACTTATTCAGTTCATGTGTGGTCCTCACATACCGGTCAGTTCAACTCACCCTTTGGAAATAGTCCTTGTACAATAATTTCTCTTGAAATATTTCAACACATTTTCCTTCTTTTACAAGAGCAGTGAAATTTCTGAAAAATAATTTTTTATAATATGATCTTTGGTTCGAAATGAGCTCATGGCATCAACAATAATTTTTTGCCATTATTTTTTTATATCTTCTCTTAATTGAACATATTTTTTTTAATAGATTAGAAAAAAGAAAATTTAAAAGTCAGCAGCTACAGCTGGTGATATAGATCTATTTCGAGAGTTGCTAAACTCCACTCTTAAGGCTCCGCTACGTTAACCATTCGTCCATCATAGCGGTGGTTTGTTGACTGATTTTATCTAAACGTTGGTGATTCGGAGGACGAAAAGTTTTATATAATTATTTGTTATTTTAGTGGACTGTGTATTTTCTTATATATTTATTCTGTTTGTTTGTTTTTTTTCCATGTATTCATTGGGGGCGAGCACTTCGGCCCTAAGTTGCTGGGTTTTGAGCCACTTTATTTTACTATGAAAAACCCCGATTAGGGATGTGTTTAAAATATTTCTAATTGTTGTTTTTTTTTTTTTTTTTGAATGATTTAGAATATTTCACTAACTAGTTGAGAATTACAAGCGCACTTAATGGTTAATGAAACAAACGAAAGAAAAATGCTCATAGTTTAAGTCCCTTAAACAGATTACTACTTTTATTCTTTTTTGCCAACCCATTTTTAAAAATACTGATGAGTGGAGTTTAGTAATTCTTGAAATGAATCTATTTCACCAGCTGTTGACTGTTGACTTGAGCTCATTTCGAACCACTTATCATGTAAATCAAAAAGGCCGACAAACAACAATTGTAAATTTCTTAAAATATTTCAACTTTCTAAGGCCCACTTGCTTAAACTATACATTTTTGACCAAAAACTCTGAGCTAAAAAAATAACTTGCCGATCTGCAAGTGAGCCTAAGGCGCACATGCACATCTTGTTAACTCCGATTTAATTTTAAATCTACTCTGAGGAGCTAGCTCTGTGATAAAAACTTATTTGTTACACGATTTATTTGAAACTTGGTACATAGGAAGCTATTTCGCCAAGAATATCTGGGATACTTTTCTTTCTGGGAATTGCACCGGGGATGGAGCGAGCCGCAGAGAAAGAAAGGCACACAAATTGGAGGTTAGAGGAATAGGGATTGAAAGTTAGAGTCGCAGAGGGAGAAGAAGACGGAAAGCAGGGAAAAGAATTTGGTAGTGGCAGAGTACGAAGGGAAGAAGGGAGATTGTGAAAGAGAGGAAGGCCGCATTGAGCTTCCTAAGTACCGAGACCTTCAATTACCAAAATGCATCTTAATATGGATGGAAGACCGTTTAAAAATATTTCTCACAACTTGACAGCGACTTTTGCGCTTTTATAAGTCTCCCCATGGAATTCTTGCTAAGTATTTATTATATTTCCTTGGGCTGTATACATCCTCAGGTTTTGTAAAACAATTTCATTCTGCTGGCAATTTTCGGGGCATCGCAGAGCTAGTCATCCCGACACTGAGACTGTTGACTTTAGTAAAACTTCCTAAATGTAATTAAATAAAAAAGCGTTTTTCAAATTTTTTCACAAACAAGACAAGAAAACAAACCAGGAGGACTTTTTAGTAAGAATTTAGCGTGGTGGTGTCATGCTCGTCTACTACACCGAAGACCCTGCGATCCGGGAAAAGCAATATCGAAGTCTTGAGAAAAAAATATGTTCAGTTAGAAAAACATTTTTCCCACGGAGTCGCTACTCGGAAGGACCTTTCGTGTGGTAGCCTGAGCACGCTACCACCACACCACGGCTACCACCACAGAACTATTTTATTTATTAATTATTGATGCCCGGCTCAGATCTAAACCGCAAACGGAAATAATTGTGTTTAAAATTCGAAATTTTTGCGAAATCTCTGTAGTTAAAGGTTATAATAAAAGGACTATGCTTTTAGAAAAATTTCATAGAAACTTACCGGTAAAAAGTATTTGTGGGATGCTTTCCACTTACTGTGAATCAATACACAATTTTAAATCAATTTCTTGCACGAATAAAAGGTTGAAAAAAGGAAATTGGCCTTAATTTGTTTCAAATAAGAAAAAATATGATCTGGTTTGTTTGTTAGGTTCACCTTTCACCTTATGTCCAGTATTTGACTTCATAAATATGTATTTTTTCGAAAAATAGTTTGAAGCACTTGACTGTTTTTAACTCAGTTCGAGAGCTTGGTATTAGCAATTCTCAGTCTTTCCTTCTATTCATTCACAATTTTTTTACACATACTGTTACACAAATTCGGGTTTCATGTATGTGTATGTATTTAATTTTGATTTATATTTTTTTATATGTGACCCCGAAAGTGATAAATATTGTTTTTATGTTTGTTAGTGTAGTCGAAATCCTTAACTATTATTTTTATGGAATTTTCACTTCACCCACTTTATTATTTAGCAAATTTTGATTTTGATCATTTAAAAAAAAAATTTTTTAACTAAGCAAATTATCATTCACTATATCTTTTTTCTGTACACAGTTACACCTATTCGTACCTATTTTGTTAAATAATTTTTTATCTATATCATACCTACGTTATTTGTAATATTAAGGCACTTTCTAGATTCCGTAGGTATCTATGTAAGTATATACATTTCAAATCAACATTCACTTTATCGTTTTGTTCTTACAATTCATTATCTTTTCTAAAATTTCGGTTTTAACCACCCGACGCGCACTCAACACAAACCAATTCCTATGAACGCCAGTAAACGACTGACATTGTGATGACGCCATGTAGCAAATCTAGCGCAACAAACGACCAACCAATCTACCAGAATTATCAATCGTCGGCAACGAAACGGAGTTAAAGTGGAGTATGGTACAAAAACTGGTAAGTTGTTGGTGTCTCTTAAAAAAGCTTTTCAAGTTGAAAGCCGCACTTGAAAGCCACTTACCGTTACAAGTCGATTTGTGCTTTTAAAATCGACACAAATATCTGAGATCATGCGTACCACTTTAAGCTTCTCTATTTCTACTATTTCTTTCGGCAGATCTATATACGAGAGAGCTTACTTAAATTGGATCAACCGGAAGATGTATGAATGCATTTGTGTTGCATAATGTATACCTCGTTGTGAAAACGTACACTGTTTGCTGAATATTGAACCCAGAAAAATTTATTTAGCTCACTTGGCGACCTTGGTTGCTTTGCGAATAAAATCGATAGCAGCATAAAGACGAAATTTCGCACCGAAGTAAATAATCATATTTATAACGCAGAAGCCGTACTTTTGTTGGATTAGTTTGTGATCTTTTTGGAATGACGTTGGTACCATTCTGTTGCAAATTTAAGATTATTTCGATTTGATGTAGATACTACCTTGGGATCATTTTGAAAATCGGAGGGATCATCTTGTTGTTGTTGTTGTAGCAGTGCGAGATCTTCTCGTATCTTCTTCTGTATCTTAACTGGAGTTTTTTCTGCACTATCTTGGGACCATTTCGAAACTATTTCGGACATACTTTGAGACTTTTATGAACTCTTTTGGGAATATTTGAGGGGCATTTCGCTATAATTTGAATACTATTTGAAAAGTTGTCAGTTATCCGTTACAATGTTGGCTCCGAGTGATCGGTTTGCTAATGGTAGGTTATTTATTTGTTATCGCCGGATTATCGACGTGTTATCGTGTGTTATCGACGAAACATAGGTTTGTTATCCACAACAACAGTTTTCGCCAAGTTATCGTTTTGTCAATAACAATGAAACAATAAAAATCCGATAGCACATCGAAGATAAAACGGTAAAATTAAGATAGTAAATCGATAAAAACCGATAATTCTCTTTTAACAAACCGATATCATTGTTATCGATAACACACCTGCAACTAATAAGAAAAACAGTCATGAAAAATCGATAATTCCGCAATAAAGTTGATATCAATTACATACTGATAACTTACAGATAATCGATTAAAAACCGATAACATTTTGATAATTTTTCAATAACTTTATGAATAGTCCCGAATTTATACCGAAATAGTTCTAAAATATTCCCGGCCGCCATGGTATGATGGTAGCGTGCTCCGCCTACCACAACGAAGATCCTATGTTCAACTCCCGAGCAAAGCAACATCAAAATTTACAAACAAGTTTTTTCAATTAAAACAAGTAAGGACGGGACTGTCTTCGGCTGCGCCGAAGACTTCATACCTTTCATGAATGGGGCTGAACAATAATCTTATCCCGTTCGTAATCTCCAAATAATAGGATGTATATTATACATTGTATAAGATAGGAAATATATAGTGAACAGATGTACATACCTAAACGATTTTTAAGATAAATATAAAATACAAAATGGCAAAAACCCCCTTATCTGAACGATCGGTTGTATGTGATATATATTATATATAGCTCCGATCGAAATGATTTTTACAGAAAATCTTGTATGATATATTAGAATATATTTCACCAAGGTTCACGTTTTTATATTGGAAACTAAGGGAGAAATGGCCAAAAATCTTTCTATCTGAACGATCGGTTGTATGGGCTATATATTATATATAGCTCCGATCGAAATGTTTTTTTCATGAAATCGTCTACGATATATTAGAATAAATATCACCAAGTTTAATATTTTTATATTGGAAATTAAAGGAGAAATTGCCAAAAACCTTTCTATCTGACCGATCGGTTGTATGGGATATATACTATATGTAGCTCCGATCAAAGTTATTTTTTCAGGATATCTTCTATGATATATTAGAATATATATCACCGAGTTTCTCGTTTATACTTTCTAAATTGCGGCAGAAATGACCAAACTCGTCTTATATGAACGATCGGTTGTATGGGAGATATATGTTATAGTGGTCCGATCCTACCGGATCCGACAAATGTCTAACACAATACAAAAATGCATCCTTGTGCCAAATTTCATTGAGATATCTCAAAATTTGAGGGACTAGTTTGCGTTCAAACAGACAGACGGACGGACAGACGGACATGGCTATATCAACTCAGTTCGTCGCCCTGATCAATTCGGTATAGTTAATGGTGAGTCTATCTTCTATATTTCTCAACGTTACAAACATCGGACCAAAGTTAATATACCATTTCATGTTCATGAAAGGTATAAAAAGCGGGGTCGCCTTTCGGCAGTGATTTGGCATAAACTCCAAGTGAATTTCTGCCATGAAAAGCTTCTGCGAAAAATTATCTGCTTTGCAGATGCCGGACGGAACCGGCATAAAACATGTAGGTACCGTGCCGCCAATTTGTATGAAAAAATTAAAAATGAGCACGACACAAATTTAGAGGTATATCACGCATCTTATTTATTTTTTATTCCCGACAAGTTTCTAAAAAATCCGTAGACCGGAAATAGTTCGAAAATAATTTCGAAATTATTCCCAAATAATCGCGGCTGCTGTAGTGTGGTGTTAGCAAGTATCGAGAAAGAGAATATCATAATATTTTAGAAAAAAAACCAAATAGTTTTACAACGTACGCACCGTAATGTACACCGATTTCAATCAGTCTAAAATTTCTGTTTATCACGAATTCTACTTCTTATAATTTTATTATTATTTATTTGTAGTATGTATTTTTATGCAGTTTTGAAATATCTTATGTGGATTGAAATTATCATTCTTTAAATAAAAACCATTATTTATTTAATTTAAATGATAAGAAAATTTATGAAGGGAATATGAGTATTGTGTGCCGATTCGATGCATTGGAATTTATTGGGAGCCGCTTCGTTGGTTGCGTTTGAGTTTCTCAAAAAAGATAAGAAAATGTCAATTAACCCAAACAAATATATAGAAGTCAAGTGGAAAATGGATAAATAACAACGCCACAAGTATAAATATTTATTTCCAATTGATTTTAGTTACGTTGTCAGTGTTTGCATTGTTTATGGGCTTCGAATTGCTCAATGAATGTGACTCGATAATGGGCTGCGTTGAGATAAGAGAATGCATTGATTCCCAGCAAACAAGTTATATAACGTCGGAAGAGACAAATTATTGAGGAATATTATTTTCAAATTTCCGCAGAAAGTAAAAAAATTAATTATTGTGCCGTATTTGTTTAAAAGTGAGAAATAAAATATAACATGAAACATGATCGGGCATATGAAAGTAATAAGAAAATTCATTGGAAATCCCACATTACAGCTGCGTGACGTTTTGTCCCCTAATTCAGAATCTCACGGAACTTTGGAGTCCTGTCCATTGTGGCCCTGACTCAGAGGTCTAGTTCACTGATGGATCGAAATTCGATGACGGGAGAACGGGAGCTGGCATCTATGGGACGAACTTCAAGAAATCGATACGAATGGGATGCTACCCCACCATATTTCAGGCAGAAATGCATGCAATAGAAGTTTGCGGTAGATAAGTTCTGCGGAGAGGCTCATCCTCGAAGAGCGTGCCTTGCATTTCTACACAGTTACATTTAAGCTAGTGGATGACTGCATTGAATTCCTTAATGACCTGGGAGCCCAGGGCAAAGACAGGCCAAACTGTTTATACTTCCGGTAACAAAAGTATCAAACAACTCTCTAATCTAAGCAGGGAAGACCTAAGAACCCTCACTGAGTACTATACGGGACACTGTAGTCTACGACATCACCTAAGTAAATTAAATCTATCCGATACTCAAATTTGTCGTTTCTGTGAGCTGGAGGATGAGACGCCGGTTCACATTCTCTGCGAATGCGTTGCTCTGACAAGGCAGAGGCTCTCCCATCTAGGTGGTATGACTCTTAATCCCTATGTGATATGGAGTAAAAAGCCTAAAAAAGTACTTGGATACATTAAAAGCCTTCACATTCAAAATTAGGCTGAAAGGTCATACATAATAGATCTGCACAAAGGTCGCAGTGTTTCCAAGATTAATAATAATAATAAAAACACAAATCAGCTGGAGTTACCTTCTTTCTTTCAGCAAAGCAATTTTTTGGCAATCATGTCGAGTTCAACTGTTCCTTCGTCATAGGTCAAATCTCTTTAAGCTTTCTTAAAAACCCTTCCGCAATTTCTGGAAGGCTGCATCAAATTTACTAAGAGTTCTTCTATTGCTTATTTATATACTTTCGGACAGAGAAATCCCTCTTTCAATAAAATTCATAATACCTGCATATCTCTCTTAATCTTTTTTCCCTTTTTCGAACATTTATCAAGAGCAAATTTATATTTATATTTATATTTATTTATTTATTTATTTACCAACGTAGTACAGAGTAAGACCAGATATAGTCTTTTAGAAGTACTTCAACTAGGTTATTAAACATAAAACAGTGTAAATATGTATATTCTAACTTAAATCTAAATAACAAATTTAGAATACATCTAACCTTAACGAAAGAAAAGATAGTCAAGATCAAAGTGGGAAAAGGGGAAAGAAAAGAGAAGCAGGTATCTTAAACACCCTTACAATGTTTTTGCATTGTTTTCATACAGCTTTGAAGTACTTGAGTATTACATCCTTGTAGTTGAATCTATTTAGTCCAGCCTTCACATTATCTGGGATTGAATTCCATAATTTAACCGCGCTAATGAAAAATAGTCTAGATGAAGTTAAGTAATTGTGCGATGGTACGACCAGACTCTGATGTCTCAGTGATCTCACTGGTCTCAACCTTTCGAATAAGTAATTTGGTGTCTTCCACAATAATAATTTGTATATAAAGATACAATTCCTGGCGGATAGATAATTTTCAAGGCTGCACCCAAGAATTTTCGTTCGCCAGACAGATATGTGATCATATCTACCAATCCCGTAAACGTATCTCGTAGCATTGTTAAACGCTACAGCAACTTTGTTGTATGACACTGAGTCCATCTTACCATATACTGTATCGGCGTACGTTATAAGTGGCATAATTAACTGCAGCACAAGTTTTCGCCTGGTTTCAACGGGTGTGAATGGGGCCGAGACTCTTAACTTCCGTAATATGGCATAAATATTGGTAACTACCCTGTTGACATGGTCACTACAAGTAAGTTTACAGTTCACAATAAAACCTAGAATTTTTACTCTGTCAACAAATTTAAGTGGACTAGTTCCAATATACAACACAGGAAGGTCAATATTATATACAACACTATGACATATAGGCAAGACATAAGACTTGGATGCATTCAAACACAACGAATTTTCACTAGCCCAAAGAGAGATTGCAGACAGATCATTATTAATTTTGAAACATAAATCTTCAACAAGACCGATACGACTTGACAAATGTAACTGCATATCATCGGCATATGCATGAATATTGACATACTGGCACACATCAAAAATATCATTCACAAATAGACTAAACAGAAGTGGACCAAGGACCGACCCTTGCGGTACGCCAGCATACACAGGTTTAGACTGCGACAAAGAATTTCCTGATTTAACTTTCTGCGTTCTATCCTTAAGATAACTAGCAATAAGCTTGACTGAGCTATCCTCAAATCCGAAGTAATACTTCAGCTTCGTACATAGCAGCTCATGATTCACAGAATCAAATGCTTTGGAGAAATCTAGTAAACAAAGAAGTGTTAGGTCGCCAGTATCAAAACTAGTTCTTATATCATCCAATACTTTAACCATTGCTGTAGAGCAGCTGTGCTTTGGTCTGAAGCCAGATTGCAACGGACTGAGTAATTTATTTTGCTGGACAAAGTAAGAAATTTGTGCTGCCATTAAATTTTCACATACCTTCGAAAATGTAGGCAGTATGCTGATTGGCCTATAATCACCTGCACACGTAGCATTAGTTTTTTTTGCAATAGGAAGAATAATTGCTTTCTTCCACATCGTGGGAAAACATGAAGAGGTGAAGCAGAAATTTATGATGTGAGTAAGCGGACCTAGTATAAACTCCGTTACGATCTTAATAAATCTTAAGAGAGATTCCATCCTCCCCCACGCATTCGATTTTATACTTAATAAAGCCTTCAAAACATCAACCTCGCCAATTGTATCAAATTGAAATTTGTTATCAGGGCCGACATAGGAGGAGTAATCTTTTAGCAGGGCTGGAGCATTGACGTCATTGTTAGTGCTAACAAAAAAGTCATTTAGTTCATCCACATCTATTTCACACTAACGCCCCGATTCTAGTGTGGTAACAACATTCTTTACCACGGTAACGAAATCATGTGGAAACTTTTACACCCTTTTGGTATTCTATCCGCGAAAGTAGCCGGATAATTTTTTACTCACAAAAGTAGGTGGTTACATCGAAATAACCAAACAACAGCTGTTGTTTAGAAAATGGCAAAACTGAAAAATAAAGAATTGTAAGCACAAATAAGTAAAGATAATAGTAAAATAGTATTGCCTCTTGCTATATATTATATATTTGTTTACATAATGTACTTTCACAGAATAAATTACAATATAACTATGTAAAATCTTATGCATGTATGTACATATATACACATCGTTTCGTTTATTTGTTAACCTCGTATCTACGAGTGACACATTTTCGGTAAAGCCATGGCGGAACCATACAAGTTGATGTATCAAATCAAATAAAAAAGTTTATATTCAGCTGTCGCATGCTGCCACTTTGTATCGTTCCGCCATGGATAAAGCGAAGAAAACCAACTTTTAAATTTCACCACAGACATTGGTGAGTTTTTCGATGATGACAGCGTTACCACTTTGGCCAGAATCGCGAATAAAAGAACTGGAAACGATTTTCGGTTACATAATGTTCTGGGGACTATTTTACCGGTAACACTCAGAATCGGCCCGTTAGTAGTATCCTTGCCATGTATTTTAAACCTTTTTAAGTTTCTCCACAACTCCTTGGATGGAAGTGAGGGATCTAGCTTTGATTTACTGTACCTACACTTTGCCTGCCTGATAATAGCTGTTGTTTCATTTCGCACTTCTTTGTATCGACACCAGGAAATATCTGTCCTATTTTTACGCCACTTACCATAATATTTTTGACGTTTCTTAATAGCCGATCGAACTCTCGAATTGTACCAGGGATACGAACTGTTAATAACACTTGCACAACGAATAGGCACATGCACATTAAACAATCTGGTCAAGTTATTATTAAGAAAATCTAACTTGGTATCAACCGTGTCAAGAAACCAACAGTCAGTCCAATCAACACCACATATATCGGAGTACAACGCATTAACATTCAACGATTTAAAATCACGATACACAAACGTACAATCTAAATCAGGTCGGTTCATTTCAACATCTATAGTACAGGAAATCAAATCATGGTCAGAAACAAAGCATATTTGCTCAAATTTTAGGACGTGCCAGGGATCACAAGTTACAAAATAATCAAGAAGACTGGGTACGGAATTATTATCAAATCTCGTCGGGTTAGCACTATTGACAACACATAGACCTGCTGTTGCAAGCTGGTCAAGTAGTTTACTACTGTAGGAATCATTAACAAGTAGGTTCACATTAAAATCACCACAAATCAAAATACGTTCATAATCAATTACAAATTCGGACAAATCAACAAAAAATGATTCTAATGAAAAAGTTTTTTTGGGGTTGTAAAGACATATTACCATAATTTTATTTACTCCATCTGACAGTTCAATGAAAATATATTCAGCATCACAGGAATTAGAAGTTTTTAGTAGTCTAGATTTGAGTGTTTTTTTACAGTACACTGCAACTCCCCCTCCTTTTTTGTACCTACGATCATTTCGAAATAGATTGTACCCATTAATCGAAAAGTTGAGATCAGGAATCTCACTGCAGAACCATGTTTCAGAGACACAAATCACATCCACCGCAGAATCCTCAAAAACATACCTAACAAAATCGAGTTTGTCATGGCTAAGGCTACGAGCATTAAAATGTACTGCATTGAAGCCATGATTTTGCTTACAAAAAATATCAATCAAAATTCTTTCATTTTCATTAGCGCCAGGGCGAGATCTATGGAATGACCCCATACACATAAAGCTGAACCAAAACAGAACAAACCAAAGGCAGGCAAGCAACACGCATGTGTGTACAAGAGACCAAGGCAAAAACAATGGAGGAATGACAAAATAAAGAAAGACAGACAATTAAACACATGATTGAAAAATAGAGAAAAAAACGGTAGTGACAACAATTAAACATATGATAGGATGAGAGTGTAGGAGGACAGTAGATTGTTTGAAAAAGAAGATTAGAGAAAAAATAAAGAGAATATATAATATTAGATACACTTAACATTAATTATACATAATCAGGAGTCTGCAGCAACAACACGCTCAATACTCTCGATATCAGTCACCTTGAAAGCTTTACAATTTGGACGTACACGAACATACACATATCCACGAACTGAGAAAGCAGCAACGAGCTTTTTCTCTCTTCTCAACTGCATTGCAAAATGGATTAGCTCACGATTGTTTTTGGTTAGGCACTCATGTATGTGTATTTTCCCGTCCGAATTTATTCCTACATCACGATGCATTAGTGGACGCTTATTCTCTTTGCAAAAACGGGCCACTGCTTTAAAGAGTGTAGATCGATCATCAGAAGAGCTCAGTCGTACAATGACAGATGCAGGTGTTTTGCTGTTGTTTTTGTTAGGCACACGAAACGCCGAGGAAATAGGCAATGCTGGCACCTTCGATGATTGGTTTGTTAACAGTGCCTTTAATGCTTTCACCATCACTGACGGGGAGGCCATTAATTATTATGTCACTGGAGACAGATTTGTTTTGGCATTCATTTAACTCTTTTTTTAGTAGCACAATTTCCTTTCGCAGTTGTTCATTGCATTCAACCTGGGCTTCTGCTTTAACCACTCTTTGGAGAAGTGAAAAAATTCACTTGTTTTGTTTATAACACAAAGAATGGGAGAAGGGAAAAAACTCGCAAGAAGTTTTCGTTTAGAATTGGGCTGTATGTGTTTAGAGCGATTGTGAAATCCGATCTTTCGTTGTACCATATATGATTTCATTTAAAGATTTTGTGGTTTGCTGGGTAGTGAGTGTGATGTTTGTTTGCATACAAAATCTTAAATTCATTGCATATTTTACGGCGCCTTGATTTCATGTAAAGAAGCAACCCTTCAACGGAAATATTCACAAACACAACGGTATGAATGCACATCCGCTTGAATAGCTTAGTATGCACCTTATAGCCATGAATATGGAATAATAGGGGGACTCATTAAATCAGATAAATTTATAAGGTGTAAAATTATATCCATTTACACAAGCTGTTATATGAACGCACCTAGTAATATTCTTGATAAACTTAACAGTCGTCAGCATTATTATTGCCAAAAAAGAAATTGTGATTATTATACAAATTAAAAAATACCAAGATTAAATGAAAAATCAAAATTGAAACATCTTTACTAAGATATTCTTGTAAATGACTTGCTGATGTTGGAGATTTCTTATGAAAATTACGGCTGTTATGTTTGCAACGTTACATTCCTTTGAGTTTACCGCGTTTACACCATGAAATGTGCCCGTAAATTTATACAAATTGTGTAAATTATTTTTCCTACAAAATTTGATAGTTCGTTTACGCACTAGACAAATTTATACGTTTACACACTTTGTAAGGCATTTATAAGGTTAAATGAGTCCCCCTAATAATTAACGAATTTTTTATTTAGAACTTTCAGAATTTTTTGAAGTCTGCTATAGATTTTCTTCCAAACGAAGCTCGCATAATTTCATTTTTTGTGTGGAAGAAAATCTGAAACATTCTTCAGAAAAATGCAGTAAAAAGTATAAAATGATCGTTTTCTTATTATTATAAATAAAATCAAGTCCGGTCATTAAAAAAGTAAGGTTTGTTGCATTGCTTACTCGACTTTAACAACATCATTTCGTTTAAGGCGCTTCATTTCGATTTGTATGCAATATACAAACATATTGTAACGAATTTACTTGCAAATCCTCTTATTTGCAATCCTCTGCTAAGTTCGAATCACTAAACTGTTGAATAAATAACTCCAATTTGTAATAATGCAAAATGGCCTTTATTAAAGTACTTCACAATACACTCAACTGTGCAACGAATAGCTTGCTTAATAACCACACTGATTGATAGCTCAATGAAACTCTACTATTCAAAATAATACTGCTATTGCTCGCTAGATATCGTCTTAATCGCAACTGCTTGACAACTCAAATCAAACTGAATTACATTTTACTCCCTTGTGCCGCTTTTATAGTTTACGCTGCATACATCTAGGCTCTTCTATTTCCAGAACTTACCAACTATTTCGAGTGTTTATAGTTCTCATATAGTTTCTACTTGTTTACAATTTTCTACTTTTCAGCGTCTCTCAGATGTATGTGAGTTTGTAGTTTACAGTCTCTCGCACACACATAGGCGTATAAGTAAATGCACCTGTGTGTGACATCTCTCGGCTGCCTTATATATGTGTATACATGATTTGATTATTGACGTGAACATCGCTTAGCATCGCCTTAGTGATGGTATAGCTTAGGGATGCTAATATCCGTGACACTGCCCTCCACCTAAGTCTGATCATCCCTATCAGACAAATCTCTCGATCTAAACGCTGCTAGCATCGCCAAATGTACCACTCTTCTACTCCGTGGTTTCTTAATGCTTTGTATGCGGTAGATGGTATCACTGATCTTCTTCACAACCTTGTACGGACCTTCCCAACTGCACCGAAATTTGGATGGAACACCTTTCCGCCGGTGAGGGTTGTATAACAGTACCAAATCTCCCGCCAAGAAACCTTTCGAATTATTTTCCTTGTCGTACCTGTGTTTCATCTTACTACTCATTATCCTGGATCGTTCCCTCGCACTCTGTTGCTTGACCAATGAAGAACTACTTCGCAGAGCTTGCGCTGGACGGATTTCCTTTGCATAATCAGTATCGTTCCGACGCTTCACAACAGTAGTGTGCCTTGGCTTGAAACCACCCTTGCATTCTTTCTTCGTTTCAGTACGTCCGTTAGGGCTTTTCAATGCCAGTGTTTCTCTCACAGGTACCTTCGGTTTTGATTTGTTTGGCCCATTTGTTCCATCAACCTTTACCTTTGAATTTCGTGGCCTTCGTCGAGTCTTCTCCACCCGTAACCGATTACTGCTGAACCCTTTTTCCAAACTAAAGTTAAGTGGCACATCTTGGTTCTCATAACACATCACCCTTCTCTGCATATCGATCTTGATGTCATGGTCAACCAAGAAATCCACTCCCAATATAACTTCATCAACAATCTCCGCCACAACAAATTTGTGTAGAACCATGACCTTCCCAATCAATACTTCACATATCACTTCTCCCTGAACTTGGTTATACTCGCCAGTGACCGTACGCAACTTTGCTCCAGGTAACGGTTTTACTCTCCTGTTGACCAAGTCAGATCGGATCAAGGAATGAGATGCGCCCGTATCTACAGTCAGTACTCGTTCTTTGCCATCCACATTCCCTCTGACGGTAAGACTGCTTGATTTCCTTCCAATTTGCGACACAGATATCACAGGGCATTCAATAGCTGGATCTAGCTCTCTACCTCTTACTCGCTCTTGCTCATCTCCTCCAGCTTTGCGTTTACGGCCACCCACATTGTTGGAACTATTAAGACCAAGATCGCAATGACGTGCTATGTGACCGGACTTCCCGCATTTGAAGCATTTGATAACTTTTTCACTTCGCTTTTGCGATCCTTTCAGTGCCTCCAATATTGCGTCTACCCACTCTGGCCTTTCTACTTCCACACGACGTGCTTTGAAAACTGGCTTACACAGAAGCGACGCCGTTTCCTGAATCAGAGCTTGTGACACCGTTTCTGCGAATGTTGGCTTTGGATTCGCGTATGTGGCTCGCTTCGTTTCGACGTCCCTTATGCCATTTATAAAGCTCTGAATCTTCACTCTTTCCGTGTATTCCACGGGTGCATCCGCATTTGCAAGATGAGCCAATCTTTCAATGTCCGAAGCAAACTCCTGCAAAGTCTCGTTAGCTTTTTGGTAGCGGTTTTGCAATTCTATTTGAAATATCTGTTTCCTGTGTTCGCTTCCGTATCGCCGTTCTACAGCAGCCATCAATGCGTCATAACTGTTCCGTTGGTACTCTGGAATAGTCTGTAAGATTTCGGCAGCTGGTCCTTTCAATGCTACGAAGAGTGCTGCAACTTTATCTTCATCATTCCAGTTGTTCGCTGTCGACGTCTTCTCAAATTGGAGCTTAAATACCTGGAATGGAACAGAACCATCAAACGTTGGGGATTTTACCTTCAGAGTAGACGTTGAAGTGATTGGACGGTTCAATTGTAACTCCTGAATCCGATCTTTCAAAGCATCCATCTCGGCCTCCACTTTATTTTGTCGTTCACTAACAGCCTCCAGCTGCGATGAGAATTTTGTTTCCTGTGCCTCCAGCTTTGTTGAGATACGTTCTTCTTGTGCTTCGAGCTGTAATGTTATGCGTGCCTCTTGTTCCTTTAATTGTTCTGCAATTTGTGACGCCATGTGTGTTTTCTGTTCTTCCAATTGTGATGCCATATATGTCTTCTGTTCTTCCAGTTGAGTTTCCATCTTGGATGTTATCTGTGTCGACATTTCTGAAATGCGTGCCTCCTGTGATTCCAATTGTGAAGAAATTTGTGTCGACATTTCTGAAATACGTGTATCTTGTGCTTCAATTTTCGATGTTACTGTCGACGTTTGTGCAGATATTGCAGCCAATATCACGTTCAAGTCTGTGCTGGTAACCCTTTGCGATGTTTCGTTTTTCTCTTCAATTTTTGTTGTCTCCTCGCCATCAAGATGAAAGACATTCTCTTCCACATCAATTCCTTCTGCTTCCATTGCCTCTCGTAGCCGTGCCTGAAGTTCAAGTTTAACGCCGCTTGTATTCAATCCACGGCTCTCCAACTCCTTCTTTAGTTGCTGGATCTTTAATTCACTGAACTTTGCCATGTCCAAGTTGTATTCCCAATCTTCGGAATTTATTCAACAATTCCTCTTCTGACACCAATTGTAACGAATTTACATGCAAATCCTCTTATTTGCAATCCTCTGCTAAGTTCGAATCACTAAACTGTTGAATAAATAACACCAATTTGTAATAATGCAAAATGGCCTTTATTAAAGTACTTCACAATACACTCAACTGTGCAACGAATAGCTTGCTTAATAACCACACTGATTGATAGCTCAATGAAACTCTACTATTCAAAATAATACTGCTATTGCTCGCTAGATATCGTCTTAATCGCAACTGCTTGACAACTCAAATCAAACTGAATTACATTTTACTCCCTTGTGCCGCTTTTATAGTTTACGCTGCATACATCTAGGCTCTTCTATTTCCAGAACTTACCAACTATTTCGAGTGTTTATAGTTCTCATATAGTTTCTACTTGTTTACAATTTTCTACTTTTCAGCGTCTCTCAGATGTATGTGAGTTTGTAGTTTACAGTCTCTCGCACACACATAGGCGTATAAGTAAATGCACCTGTGTGTGACATCTCTCGGCTGCCCTATATATGTGTATACATGATTTGATTATTGACGTGAACATCGCTTAGCATCGCCTTAGTGATGGTATAGCTTAGGGATGCTAATATCCGTGACAATATACATACACTGTTAAAAATTTGAACCTATATTTTAGTCCATTCATTGGCTTACGTAATTTTTCCAACATTTAAAAATCTAAAAATAGAAACATATATGTATAATGGGTTAGACTGGGTCATAAGAAAAAGTTACAAAAGTCCGCCCCTAAATTTGAAGCTTTTGTTGAGAGGGTCTCGGTAATGTTTGATCCTGATTTTTATATTTGATATGTCCTAATTTCTGTCATGAGAACCTCTGTAATTTCTTCTAATGTTCTTTTGAGCTCGGAAGTTGTTTAATTATAGTTTCTTTTTTTGTTAAACTGGGGCCCGTACCGTGTTAAAAGACCACGTAAAGAGAAGCGTTTTCACTCAAGTGATATACATATATGAAACTATCTCACTATTAATTCAAATTATAAAAATTTTTGGATCTAATGTGCACACATTATCCCTAGCTCAAATACGTAACTAATCCGATTTACCGGTAAAGAGCTATTTAAATTTAAAAAATTTATTTCGATCACGGATCGTATAACACAATGCGGCCCCAGTTGATTTTCCTTTCACGAAACTATGAAAGCGCGATAACTTCCGAAGAGATTTTAGGCCGATTTTCTCTTCCAATTTGCGTCGTGCTCCTTTTTGATCCTTTTTCTACAAATTGGCAGGACGCGTCCTACATGTTTTACGTCGACTCTGAACGGCATCTGTAAGGCAGATGATTTTTCATTGAGAAGCTTTTAATTGCACAAATACACTCGGAGTGTAGACTTTAGAAATAGAGCACAATTTGGGAACGATTCGTGACATGTTGCAAAATACGTCAATAAGGAACAATTATTTGAGTTTTATTTTGGTAAAGTATCAAATCTCACATATTTTTATATCACATTGCTGAGCACCATTTTCCAATTGGGTCAAGAATAGCAAAGTTGTATAGTTTCATTTGGTATATCGACACTATACAGCACGATTCAAATACTAGAGGTTTGTTCTCCAATGATGACAGAGCTTTGACACTCCCAAATTGAAAAATCTGGACGGGTTGCTTTTACGAAATAAGGAAAACGGGGAATTATTCAATCCCCTTCAGCGAAAATTGTAATAAATTAGTAGTGATATTAAATTTGTAAATCCCAACAGGTTTTGGGGATAAAATTCATTTGCTACTAAATATTTCGTGAATTAATAAAGAGTTATGTTGGTTTGGTCACTCTTTCCGAATTTGTTTGCAGTTTGCAGAATGCCGTACATTAGAATTTTATTCAAAAATACACTACCTTAAAATTTTTTCAAAAACTCCCTATCTGAGCATAAGTTCAATACATTTTGCCATAAAAGAGAGTTAATGAAAAGCATTCTGAGATAAGGCCTTCTTTAACCTAATTCTGATATAGGGCGTTTTTTTGATAAATCCTGAAATGGGAAATTTTTTAAAAATATTTTGAGGTAGGACGATTTTGCCAGGCAGTCTACATGGGGTGATACTCTACTCAGCAGCGGCAATGAACTGACAAAAAAAAATAAAACTGGCATATTGTCTTAGAACTTTATATTCCGACATTGACTTTGAAAGAAGAATTAAGCTTTTGTGGGGTCCTGTTACACAGCCTTTTTATTCTGAAATTTCGGAAAGCTCCTTTCCCTTAAGTATTCATGGAAGTGTTCCGGATAAACCGTTAATTTAGAATATTCGGAACATGTTCCTTTGATACTATCTCACGAGGTCTGAATATGTCAAATAAGTATATACATAATATTCCAAATATAAACCAATTCCGAATTCTTATATGGAGACAATTGTCCGAGCATACGGAATGAATAAGTTAACATGCTCAATGAGTACATTTCGTTGTGGCATATCCATTATTTACTAATGACATTTTTACGTGAATCTATTTGCTAGTCGAGTTTTTGTCATTGAACGTTGAATTTTGAATTGAATTACGAAAGTGCACGATACCTTGGTGTCCGTACTTTTCATAAAACCTATTGTGACGCATATTAGTATCACTAAGCGATACTACAATAATTAAGCCGATACTAAGCAGTATGTACGTAAACAAATCAATCTTCATCTACACACGTGCATACAAGGCAACGGAGAGATACTCATAAACACATGTAATCATCAGTCGAAGTACTACACATATACACACGCATATGCCTATGCGAGAGGCTATAAACTGCAAATACACACGCATATAGCTGGTAACCAATTAGAAGATTCTAGAGGGAGAAACATCTAGACATTTTCAGAAATATGCGGACAAGGCAACTGAGAGTATAAAAGGAGAGCAAGCTGAGTAGTCAGTAATCAGTTTGATTTAAGCACGCTATTGGTTGTGAAGTATAAGTGTTATTTTGAAGTACTTTCAAAGTAGGCTAATAAAGACCATTTTGCATTATTGAATATTGAAGTTATTTATTCAACAGTATTCGAACGTTAGCAGAAGGTTTGGAATAAGCGGAATTTCCCTAAATTCGTTGCACTATGTTCAGCCACACTAATAGATCATGGCATAGTTAATAAATTCATCATAAAATAAAAAAATTGTTCTAAGAAATTATGCAGTTCAGTACTTATCGGGTATATGTAAACTGATTGCTTCCCATTTCTACTACTGGGTAAGGCTTTTTCACGGTTTTCACCCAAGTCAATATTTTGCGATAATATTTGGCCAGCGCCGAGTCTTGTGGTCGAGAAGAACACTGTGTGAATTTTTTTGCAAAATTCTGCATGTTTTTTTTTTTTTTAATTGGCAATTAAATATTTTCGGACTGTTTGGGGAAATTAATTGTTTATCGGAAAGTAAGCGTCCAAATGGAACATTTTTTTTTTAAGTATAGATTCAAAAGACATTCAAGTACAGGGCAAAATTATTTTTTTTGCAAAAATAGTTTTTGTTGTTGATTTGCAATAAATTTTCTATAAACAATTAAATATTTAAACAATTTCTCCGCCTTGCAGACGGAAATTTTAAAGAACGCCTTATGTAAAAATCATTTCTGGGATAATCTGTGACAAAAAATGCTTGAGATCTGATATAGTTTGGAAACATTGCTTTGTTTTACGAAACCTTTAGTACTAAAAAAATTGTTTTGAATAAGGAAAAAAATAATCTACAAGTTCGACCCACGTGTTGTCCGGCTAGTTCGCTAAATTTAACATTTTCATCACTTATTCGTTATCCAATCAAAGTTAATATACTCTGAGTGCAAAGCACGCTGAGTATAAAAAAAATAACAGCAAATGGACTAATTTCTTAGAACTTTATATTCCGGAATTTACTTTGGCAGAATAGTTAAGCTTTCCTGTGGTCCTGCTACACAGGGAATATTCACCTCTTTATTCTGAAATTTCGGGAAGCTCTTTTACGTTAAGTATTCATGGAAGTGTTCCGGATAAACTGTTAATTTAGAATATTCAGAACACGTTCTACCTCACGTACTACCTCACGAGGTCCGAATGTACATAAAATTCCAAATATAAACCAATTCCGAATTCTTATATGGAGACAATTGTCCGAACATACGGAATGAATAAGTTAACATGCTCAATGAGTACATTTCGTTATGGTATCTCCATTATTTACTAATGGCATGTTTACGTGATTCGATTTGCCAGTCGAGTTTTTGACGTTGAACGGTGCATTTTGAATTGGTTTAGGTTTCGTATGTTCATAGGTTTACGAAAGTGCACGACTCCTTGGTGTCCGTAGTTTTAATAAAACCTATGTTCATCCGCACTAATAGATCATGGCATAGTTAATAACTTTATCATAAAATTTAAAAAAAATGTTCTAAGGAATTATGCAGTTCAGTACATATCGGGTATTTGTAAACCGATTGCTTCCTATTTCTACTACTAATATTTTTCGAAAAATCGCAAAGAAACGACAAAGTTAACGGATGTCAATTCGATTAGGGAGCGAAATGGCTGCAATTGTCAAAATATTTGTTAACCGAGCAAACCTCTTGTGATTGAATCATGTAATACCAAGGCAAATTCAGTACCAGGTGCTGTTATCCCAACAGCTGATTGCTTCTTCATGATTATTTTGCATGCAACACCTTGTACGGCAATATGGCAGTAAATCGAAATCAATGAAAGTTTTCTTTTGACTTGACCTTCTTCTGCACGGCGGATTGGTTGAATTCGCTTTGCCACCACCTGGTATGGACTCGCCTTGTGCTGTACAGTACATGTAATCGGAAAATTTATTTAAAAAACATCACCTGATTTTATACAAATTTCATACGAACACTCGTGTTTTAAATTGATGTTTTGTACAGTACCGATATGCTTAAGGAAGTCATTTGACAAAATTTGCTATAACTTTGCCATTTTTTAACCAATTTGTTGATTGTTTAAACAAATATGATCTGGAGTTGATTTACCTTTAATGTTACATCAAAGTTTAGGCAAAATATGTGCTCTTTGTTGAGATATTTTACAACATATTGCTATACGAATTTAAATTGTATTCCTTTTCGTGCATAAATGCATGAGTATCTTCTAAGATATTTTTCTGGTTGAAAAACATTATATGGCGGGATGTTCGGATAGAAAATGATTATTAATGGACAGCTTAATATACATATTAATTTTTAATATCATTTAATATTAAAGACATTTCTCTTTAAATCATGGCGGAACCATACAAGGTGGCAACACGGTGACATACCTCCAAACATAAATAAAACTTCCATGTACTTTATTGTTGTAAATCGATGGATTAACATCAAAATCGTACTGTAACATCAAAATCGTACTGCGCCGGAAGTTGATGTATCAAATCATTTTGTAACGAATTTAGTGCAAATCCTCTTATTTGCATGCTTCTACTAGCGTTCGAATCACTAAACTGTTGAATAAATAACTCCACTATTCAATAATGCAAAATGGTTTTTATTAGACTACTACTAACACTTCTATTACTCAACAGATAGCGTGCTTAATCAAACTGAAACTCGTGCTTCTACTGTTGCTGCTTTTATACTGTACGGTTTCCTCGTTGACATATTTCTAGGCGCTTCTATTTCCAGAACTTACTAGTTAGTTATCAGCTATAAAATTACTCAGCTGTAACTACAGATGCATGATTTTATAGATTCTCTCATACACCATGCGCGTGAATCTGTGAGTGATACTTGCACAATTATTGCATACTTTAAGGAGTATCTCAGATATATACATATGTTTGTGCGTTGCTTCTCCGCTGCGTGTATGTGTTGACATAATGATTGATTGATTGATTGCATACAAGTCACTGCTTAGCAACGGCTTAGAGATGATAGTATCCCTTAGTGTTGCTAATATTCGTCACAATATTAAAAAATTACAAATCAGCTGTCAAATAATAGTAAGGAAAAACAATTTAAGAAATCATTTTCCTTAAAATTTAGGAGAAATTATTTCATTTGGCAATTGGCTCAACTCGCCGTTTAGAGAACAAATTTTCTATAATTTAACTGACGGAAACATCTTTACAACGTATCAAAAAAAAAGTGTTCGCTGAAAGCGCCCATTGTCACCGGATTCTGAACTGTGTCTAAAGTTTAAAATTTTTGGCTAACCGGCAAATTGCTTAAAAGAACCTGCGAAATTTGTTTGCTTAAATACACATGTATAAATGTATGTACATACATGAAAGTAAAATTATAAAAGCTTGTAGAAACGCGAAAGCCGACTGTTATGGAGTTCTGGCTTTGTAAATATTTAACAGTCTGTTAAAATGCGTTAATTGCACTGTTAAATGCATTTTATATTTTATCATTGTTAATAACATACCGGCTCACATAAATTTTAATGGGGGAGGACAACAAATCGATATGTACACGCGCTTAGACCTTCTAACAGCTGACGGGTAAGACAGCAGATATGCATAATGCATGATTGTATAAAAAATTAATAAGGCAAAACGCCGACAACATAAACATCATGAAAGAGAAAATTTCAAACTTCCAGTAAATGCTCTTGCTTCAACAAGTTGGTTTCAGATCTCTCTCATTGTTTGCTACAGAGTGTAATCTCTCTTTGTTGTTTTTTTCTGTAATTTATTTATTACTGGTTTATGTTATCATAAGAAACAGGTTCCACTACCAGCTGTGTTTTGCTTGCGGGTGCCTCAAAGTGCATACATATCTATTTTATATAAAATAAATACAAGTACAAGTAGTTTAAATATGTATGTATATATGAGTATGCCTGCTTACAGATTTTATCTGCATGTAATATTTTTCTTTTGCTAGCTACTTAATGCTCAAACACATTCGACTTTTGCGTCGTTTGGCGCTGGCGTCACCTTGAAAGTTTTCCTACCCCATCAAACGCAAAAGGAAAACTCACATTTTGAATTTTCTCATTCAAAAAAAGCAAATAACAAAGTTTTTATTCGAAAAAGAAAGTACTATTGAAAATTTAATACAATCAATTGAAAACAGAATCGTTTCGAGCAAAATTCAAAGTCTTAAAGCATCAATTACTAGAGGTTTATTCTCCAATGATGACACAGCTTCGACACTCCCAAATTGAAAAATCTGGACGGGTTGCTTTTACGAAGCAAGGAAAACGGGGAATAATTCAATCCCCTTCTGCGAAAATTGTAGTAGAAAAAGTATATTAGTAGTGATACAAAATTTGTAAAAGCCAACAAGTTACGGGGGAAATATTTAACATTCTACTAAATATTTCGTGAATCGATAAAGAGTTATTTTGGTTTGGCCATTCTTTCAGACTTTGTTTGAAGAATGCCGTACGTCAGAATTTTATTCAAAAACACATTATCTCAAAATTTGTTTCTAAAAATGAGTTAATGAAAAGCATTCTGAGATAAGGCGTTCTTCAACTCAATTCTGATATCGCGCGTTTTTGTGACAAATACAGAAATGGGAAATTTTTGAAAAATATTTTGGGATAGGACGATTTCAAACTGGACGATTTCAAACTCAGCAGCCGCAATTAACTGACAAAAAAATAAAAGAACATTGCTTATTGTTCAGAACTTTATATTCCGCCCTTGACTTTGACAGAAGAGTTAAGCTTTTGTGTGGTCCTGGTACACAGGGAGTATTTACCTTTTTGTTCTGAAATTTCGGAAAGCTCTTTTCCGTTTAAGTATTCATGGAAGTGTTCCGAATAAACCGTTAATTTAGAATATTTGGAAAACGTTCGTTTGATACTACCTCACGAGGTCCGAATATTACAAATATAAAACGATTCCACAAATTCTTAAATGGAGACGAATGTTCCGAACATACAGAATGAATAAGTTAACATGCTCAATGAATAAATTTCGTTATGGCACCTCCATTATTTCACACTTTTACATTAATCTATTTACTAGTCGAGTTTTTGACATTGAACGATGAATTTTTAATTGATTTGAGTTTCGTGTGTTTATTATTTAAAGAAAGTGCACGACTCCTTGGTGTCCGTACTTTTCAGAAAGTTACCTCTTTTCAGCCACACTATATAATAATAATAATAATAATAATAATAATAACTGAACACTGTCTTCTGGCGTCACATGCCTTTAAATTAGGCCTGATCAGTGACAGCAGATGTAGGAAGTGCGGGTTGGAGGAGGAAACGATCGAGCACGTTTTGTGTTCGTGCCCTGCGCTTTCCAGGCTAAGACTCCAGCTATTAGGAGTGATGCATCTGGCAGATCTATGTAGAAGGAGCAAGTGGCTTAAGTACCAGAAAGCTACTAGTATTTGCCAAGAGGGCGGAGTTATTTTATAACATAGGTCCTGGTTTTTGATAGGGTTTTTCAGTTTGGTCATTAAAATAAAATTCTGGTAACACTACGGACTCATTTAACCTAACCTAGCCACACTAATAGATCATGGCATAGTTACCAAATTCATCAATACATATTAAAAAAATTGTTCTAAGAAATTTTGCAGTTCAGTATTTATCGCGTATTTTTAACTGATTGCTTCCTATTTTCACTACTAATATTTTTCGAAAAATCGCAAAGAAACAACACAGTTAATGGATGTCAATTCGACTTGGGAGCAAAATGGCTACAACTGTCAAAAAAATTGTCAGCCGAGCAAACCTCTTGTGATTGATTGAATCATGGGCTTAAAGGAAAAGAAGAACTCCAGCAAAAGTAAGTTTTTGAAATCCATTTTCGTTACTTTAGCGCTCTCGTTGCGTTGCCGGTGGATTGAGAACATAATCGTCTGTGTTCAAAGTCAGCTGTTGACGCAACGTAAGCACCAAAAAATATGGCCCAAAAGTCGAATGTATTCGGGCCTTTAAAATTGTGTGCTGTGCTGTAAGAAAGTACAAGTGAATAGCCAATGTATTGCACTTCGGCTGATGTGCTATGTTTGTTATCTACTCATTCATTTTTATGTTTTTGTATTTTCTCCGTCATAATTCAAATTCTGATTTATTTGCTTTCTGAATACACAAACATATGGCACATGCACAATTTTCCATGTTTGCCTTCAACTCAGTTTCTGGCTTGCGCACTTTGTTCTCTCTCAGCCGCGTATTTGTTTTTTTTTTTTAGTTGATAATGCCGGCTAGTAATCGATATTTTTAAAAGCATCAATGAATTTATTTTAGTGAGGGATTGTTGCAGGCATGTACGTATGTATGTATAAATGTAGATGAAAGAGTCATACATTCATATAATACTATGTTAAAGTGAATGACTCATTTGGTAGATTAAAGGGCATATATGTACATAAATTTCTATGTATGTATAGCTGAAAGTGTTTTAACCCTATTTTGACACAATTTTACCCAAGATTGCATACTTGATATGAGAGGGTCTTGGGCAAATGAATTTTCTTATATACTTTCCAAATAAATCCGAATTTTAAAACTGATACATCATTATTTAGGTCATGAGAAACGCTATAATTCCTTCTTATGTCCATTTGATCTCTGCATTCTTTTTCTCAAAGCCGTTTTTTCAGAGCTTGGTGAAACGAGCAGCATACGAATGGGTCGTCTTAGGGCGCACATTAATTTCGACTCGCCCTCTGTGTACCCCTACTGTCGGGATATGCTCTTTGTTGGTACAGTCGGACAAGTCCTCCTAACATAAAATTTAATGCCCCTATTACGGTAACAACTCAACTTAGTTGGGTTGTAATTAAAATAACTCAACTTTAAGACAACTCAACTCCTGTTTGGTATTACGAGTGAAAACTTATTTCAGTTGAAGTTGAATTCATGTTGCCAACCTAAGAAAGTGATGATTTGACAGATAAATGAACAGCTGATCAATTTGTGGCGGAAATTTAAGCGTTTGCAAAAGCTATTAAAATCAAAAGGGATATTATATGAAATCTATTTTATAATGGCGAAAATGTTGGAGATTGATATGTCGCGTATACGAAAAACATTCGCGTGATCATTCCAATCCCTCGGAACTACCAAGCACCAAGTAAGAAAATGTTTAAGTGACAAATGATGAGCTTCAAATGGAGTTATTTTGCAGATTTGAAAGGAGGCTTTTTGCTCATTACTAAACACAATTAAGAACCATTTCCGCAAACGCGTTCGAGGAAAGGCTTTACCCATATTTTAAAATTATGCGCCACACTCAGATTCCTTGCTGATGGCAGCTATCAAAAATGCTGTGGAAATGATTTTGGAGTTGGACTGGTTTTAGATATTATTGAGGAGCATATTTGTGCGAAGTGGATTAAAAATTCAAACAGCAAAAATTGTATTTTACTCTAAAACAGCATTCCCAGGAGTAGTGATTAGTATCAACGGGACTCACGTTCGCATATTTTCACCTTTTTTGGCTACATTCGAACTGCGGCCAGCCTCGTCCAACTTCGGAATGTCCCTCCATAAAGTCAAAAATTTATTCAATGTAAGCCTTCGTTTAAACGTTTGGTTTTTCTATAAATGTGTACAAAATTGCAGATTATTGTTTGATTAAAAAAGGCCTCCAGGTGCACCATCTAACTCTTATCAAAGGTGCTATTAAAAGAAGCGTTTCGATCTCCGTTTTTAGGATTCGAAAGCGAAAATGAAAAATCTTATTTCTGTCGAAAAATATTCACAAAAAACCACAAAATGGCCCCGAGAGTGTCCGAAATATGAGGCCCGATCCAAATTTTTTTGCACAGAACATCTTTCTGCGTTGGCGGACTTCGACCGCGATTTGCAAAATTACCCTGGGTGGGTCCAACGCCTTTCTGCATTAGTGTGTACAAAAAATCTGGCAAAATACAACAACCACATGAAAATTTTAACGGAAATGATATGATAGAAATTAAGTTTTTAATTTTTGTTTTCGGATTTTAAAATTGGAGGTCGAAACGTGTGTTTTGATACCAACTTAGAAAATTTCTGTCACAAATTAGATGGTGAACCGTTTTTAAAACTTTACCTTTTTTTCAAAACAACTACAAAATTGTGTGAGACAACTGCTAGTAATCAGCGTAAGATTTTGACGTCTTTGACAACTACGCCAACACAAGATTGTAAACGGTAATGCCACAAAAAGTTGTTAGACTAGACAACTCAACCGATATTTTTTAACAGGTTGAGTTGTAATCTGTAATACCAAATTGCGAAATTTCAATCCAACCAGAGTTGAGTTGTAAACGGTAATAGGGGCATACATTTTTTTTCGTACTTGTTGTGAAGAAAATGTGATATTTAGAAGAAATCAGAATAATTAAAAATATAAAAAGCCAGCTAGATCTTAAAATATCGAATGCTTTCAAATAAAATACAGAAATTGAGAAAATATCATTTAAACTGTTTTGCCAAAAAGAACAACTGAATAAACACGAAAGACTTAAGAAACAAACTTCATTACATTCATGTTGTAGTTTTTGTCGTTGTCGTTGTTGTTGTTGTTGTTGTTGTTGTTGAAAGGTGACTCCCCGAAGGCTTTGGGGAGTGTTATCGATGTGGTGGTCCTTTGCCGGATACAGATCCGATACGCTCCGGTAACACAGCTCCATTAAGGTTCTAGCTCGACCATCTCGGGAACGATTTGTATGGCCATATTAAACCTTCAGGCCATCCCTCCCTCCCCACCCCCAAGCTCCATGACTGAAACGGGATTAGCCGCTCGAAGGTGAGGTTGGCAATTGGGTTTGGAGAAGCTATATATTGCGCTGGTAACCTGAAAAGGTTGCGCTACACAACCCCTTGAATCTGGTATTTTAGTCGCCTCTTACGACAGGCATACCTACCGCACGAACTAACATGTATCAATATACAAGCAAAGTATTTATCAAACACATCAGATGCAAATTCATCAGAACCGCTCGAGCCGTTTCGAAAGAGTTTAACCACAAACACTGTGACATGAGAATTATATACATATATTAGATGTTTCTGGCAGAAGGTCGATGGTACTATTTCGACGTGCCGTACCAATACTTGCACCGGAAGTTTAGTGTATAATTTCGCTCTATGAATGACGAAAACTAACACTCAAACTGAGGTTCTTGTTTTTTTTTTACAAGGTGTTCAGTAATAATATAGGTTCTTTTTTTTATTATAGATAGATTTTAGATTTTCTATAGATATTGATAATGTGAGTTAAAGAAACCTTACGTCCGTAACTGAAGAATTCCAAAAAGGGTGTTTTTTATGTCCTTGTACATTTATAAGGCAGAAGAGAATCACATATATAACGCTCAACGAATAGACTCGATTTAAAACCGTTCGTAGGTGTAGCAACTATTATAGGCCACGAAACACTGAGACTCGAGAAAACTATGAGAGCAATTTCAAAAGTTGGCGCTGCAGATACACAATGTGGACAAGGAATAACCCTAAGGTGTGCTTACACGGTATGTATAAGAAACAAAAAGTGCTCAAGAGTTTTAATATAGAGATAATTTCATTAGGATATCACAACCAGCTCAGGAGATATCAGCTAAAGTATGGACCTGTGTAACCATAAGAGAGCGCTAAACGGCAGCTGAAACTTATATTTATCAACCAGTTCCGAAGTTATCACCCAACATATGAGCTAGAGATAAATCTTTAATGGTTTAACATAAATGATGTGTATAAAAGGAGCTTTACGCACATATTATAGTGCAAGGAATAAGGGCCCAACGTCATTGGCACCTGTATTATGCAGCAGAGATTTGGGACTCCAATTGGGGTGACGGAAACAGGTGGAGTGAGACTTTGTCTCCCTTGGTTCTCCGAGTTCGCACCAGTTGGCGCGAAACAAGATAATTGGCGTCAAAGAAGATCAAAATCGTCTGCCAGGTCAAGTGCAAAATTTGTATGATTAATAAGGAGACCTTAAAACATAGTTACTCAATTTCATTAGAGGCGTCAGTACACGGAATGGCTCAGTACTTGCCTAGTTTTGACATGCTGTGTTTCTAAATCTTTATTAGATTTTTTATATATTTCTAACATTCTCTTCGCAGTTCAATATTTTTGTTAAAATCAAGGTTTAAATTTTGATACAAAACTGTTTAAAAAATTGCTATATAAAAATGTCGTCTAAAATTTTTAACCGTGTACAATGAACTCATAGTAATCAGAAATATGCAAGGCGAATTCCGTACCAGATGTTGTTATCCCAACAGCTGATTGCTCTTCTTCTTGATTATTTTCCATACAGCGCCTTGAACTTTATTATGTCAGTTAATCAACATCAATACAAATTTTCTTCTGGCTTGACATTCTTCTGCACGGCGAATTAGTTGAATTCGCTTTGCTACTGTTATGGATTCGCCTTGGAAATATGTATCAAAATATGGCATTTCATGATAAAAGGTAATAATAAAAATATATCAAAATTTAAAAATTTAAAAAAATGTATCAAAAGAGATACAATGGTATCAAAACAGCAACGGCAAAACGGAAAGGCCATAATCACTTAGGCGGTTAAGCGCCAATTAATGATGATAGTTATTTTGAATTCCATGAAGTCCAATATTGAAGCAGTTTTTTGATGATTGCATAAACACGACTTTTTGGACCACATTTCAGCAACCTGCTTCTTTTCCTTGAATTCATTCAGAGCATCATCTTTAATTTTTTTAACTACATTACTCGACTCATAGGCAGCACAATGAATTAATGGATTTAATTTTTTTAAATGAGATTTGAAATTCTGTAGTCAAACTTGCTGAAATAAGTTAAGAAGCCTTTTGTGAAGTCTCAGGGTCTTTCCATGTTTTTATAAGCTCTAATGCTTCGATAACAGCTCGCTGCAGCTCAAAATATTCTGCAACTGTTTCGTGGGACTGAACCCAATTTTTATTGTTATTTTACCCACTTTGTATTTTGCGCCAGTGGAAAAACGCTTGGATATAAAATGTCTTCGAAATTTCAAAAAAAAAAAAAATTTGGAGCCATCTTCCCTGAATCCGCCACTGATGAAATCACTTATTAAAAATAAATAAATGTATAGCGCGATAACCTCCGAAGAGATCTAAGGCCGAGCTTCTCTTCCAATTTGCGTCGTGCTCCTCTTGATTTTCCCTACAAATTGGCCGGACGGGACTTACATGTTTTATGCCGACTCCGAACGGCATCTGAAAGGCAGATGAGTTTTCACTGAGAGCTTTTCATGGCAGAAGTACACTCGGAGCTCTTGCCAAACACTGCCGAGGGGCGACTCCGCTTAGAAAAATTTTATTCTAATTGAAAAACCTTATTTCTAAAATTGTTGATGTTGCTTTGCCCGGGTTGTGAACCCAGGGCATACGGTGTGATAGGCGGTGCACGCTACCATCACACCACGGTGGCCGCCACTCACTTATTACTTCCCTTTTAAATTTACCGAATTTACTCGAAGTTCAAGTTAAACAGATTAAAGATTCAGATCAAAATAAATCTGGATCTGTTCCAATCAACATGTTCCCGAAAACTGGTCGCATCAACCAAGGGTTAACGGTTAACATTTTGCAGTCGTTTTACATACGCATGTTTGGTTTGCTATGCTACGCAAACATGTATATGCACATTTTTGGAAACACACATACACGTATGCACACTCATTGATAATGAAAATGACAGCACCGCTTACTTTTGGCTCAGTGCAGGGCAGTTAATAATCGGAGGTAAACGACAATGGATTTAACGAGTATCAATGTTAATTTTCATTTTGGTTCGGCTGAGTTTAGTTCAGTTTGACTTTAAACGTTGTCGTGACTTCGTGTCTTATTTATTGTAGCGCAAATGCCGAAAAGCTACAAATTTTATATATTTGTATGTATTTAACTTAAAGCTGTGACAAAAGTGTAAAATTGGTAAATAAAAAAGTGAAAAAACAATTTAAATAATAAATATGTAAATAAAGCCTGATAAGAATATAATAATTTATTTTCAAAATTTCATTTAAAAAAGTATGTACTTCCGTAAAAACATATTTAATAGAGGCGTTGAACTCATGCACTTAAAACGGAACAACGTTTTAAGTGGCGCTGGTTATAAAAATTAAAACCCGAAATAATAAAAAAAATATTTAACTGGTTTTCATATTAAATTAATAATTATATACTTAGCATAATTAAACAAAAAAAAAAAAAAAACAGAATGAATGCAATGGGGTCATTTAGTATTTATCGGTTTCATTCTTTTCTCATTAAAAAAAAAAAAAAAACATTGCTACAACAACAACATAAATACTAAAAGAAACGAATATTCTTATTTCTAACCGTAAAACAACGGTAAACAATAATAGCAGCAAAAATTATCAAGAAGTTTATCCAAAAAGTTTTATTTTATTTTACTTGATTTCTGAAATGAGCTCTACAACTAACATTTTACAAAAACATTTTTGAAAAAATTTGATAAAACTTTAAAATACTTAGGTCCACTTGCAGAACGACAAATTGTTTTTTTTTTTTTACTCAAAGTTAGCCTGACATATGGAGTTAAGGTTTTACATTTTTGACACATTTTTCAAATTAACTCTGAGTTAAAAAAAAAAGATTGCCGTCCTGCAAGAGGGCCTTAAACTTACAGTTTTCAAAAATAGTCGAGTTGCAGTTTCGTAGCCAAATCTATCTTAGGCTAATAAATCACAAAAAAAAAATATTTTGCCCCGGGCGCAAGAAATCCTGCACTTGTCCTCTCTTGGTGCTCCCAATTAGCGTCAGTTATGAAACGGCCAAAATCGCTTAGGTGGTTAAGCGCCAACTAATGATGATGGTTATGATGAACGATTGTTATATATCTCATAGTTTGTTTTAAAGCACTAAATTTAAAAACTTAAATATATTGAATTGTCATTCTAGTTTTAGTTATTGTGGTTCCAGTATGATATATAAAAGGACGTTTTCAGTGATTTACCAAGATCAAGGAGAAGTATAGAAGGTCGGTCTTAGATAACTTCTAGTATTTTCAAAGAGAAAATCAATATTTTATGACATAAGTCGTGGTAGTCTATCGGTGTTTCTGGTTTGGTTCGGTAACAGTTTTAAAAATCGGTCTATGTGAGGTTTTTATTGACCTGCCAGTTGAACCCAACCTAACCTGTTGCATAGCAGTAGTAAAAAGACAGTTCGACTGTATTTAGGAGGATAAAGAATAAAATAAAATACAATAAAATAAAATAAAGGAACATAAAGTGAAATAAAATAAAATAAAATAAAATAAAACAAAATTAAATTAAATAAAATAAATAACATTTTATCAAAATAAAATAAAGTAAAGTAAATCAAAATGAATAAAATGAAATACAATACAATAAAATAAGAGAAAATAAAATTTTATCAAAATAAAATAAAACAAAGTAAAATAAAACAAAATAAAATAAAATCAAAATGAATTAAATAAAACAAAATTAATTAAAATTAAATTAAAATAAATAAATTTTAATTAAATCTAGTTTAATTAAATAAATTAAAGTTAAATTATATTAAATAAAGGAAAATGAAAGAACAGAAAACCAAATGAAATAAAATAAAATCACATAAAATAAAATTAAACTAAATTAAATTAAGAAAAATTAAATAGAAGAAAAGATAATAATATATAATGAAATATATTATTTAAATAAAATAAGGTTTATTCAAAAATCTAATTAAATTAAGTAAAATGCATCAAATTAGACTTATTGATAATCGTCTTTTTGAATAATCGATTAGCAAAAGTTGTTTAGTAAAATAATCGATTATCACTCATCGACAAGTTTTTTACATTCGATTAGGGACAGATTCGCATATTTTTTTTTTTTTTTTTTTAATTATTAATAACTTCTGGGATTCGTAAAGGCTTTCAGCGAAGTGTTGATCAATCTTTGAATGATGTTTTTCTGAACGCTTCGCTGAGTATTTTTGATGAACTGAACGGTTGGGATTTTACGTCAAATTGCGTCAAAGTGGTAGTTATGAATAAAAGAAGTATTTTTCCTCAAAATTTAAGAATAATAACTCCATTTGGCAGCTCAACTCGCCGTTCAGAGAACAAATTCTCTATCACTGAGCTACTCGACTAATCGAATAATCAATTGTAAACCAGAGGCCTATTCAAATCTTAGAATGGTATTTTGAAACAATTTAATACAGATATAACAAAAATAGTTTAAAGAGTTTGTGCTATAGTAAATAAATATTAATCAATAAAAGCTAAAAATAAAACCCTTTAATTTCACATTCGTCAATATACATACAAACAAATTTTGAATTTTACAAGTTAATTACACAATATATAGTTCTGAGAAGTATGTCACATTTAACATTTCAAAATTTTTTTAAAATTTTCGTTAGCAATTATAAAATCTACATTCTATACATATACACCTACACATTACTTGAAACATACATACATATGTATATGTATGTAGATATGCGCGATAGAAAGCAAAACAGAGCACGTGAAAGAAAATTGCGAAATCAGCCAAGCTGTTGGCGGCATTCCAAGCTATTGGGATATTTACTTTTCCAACACGACGCACAACATATCTAACGAGTCTGTTCAAAATGTACATTAGAGGTGTCCTTATTTTGCGATATAGACCTCTTTTAGGAGAGTTGTCCTGTGAATACATTCAGTAAAGGGTATATGACACTACTTTATTTTTGCTTGGATTCCAAGCTCAAAGAACTGACGAAACTTTATCGGAAAGTCAAATTCCAAGAACAATTTCCAACAAGAGGCACAGAGACGAATATTG
Organism: Eurosta solidaginis; assembly: GCF_040869045.1. NCBI lineage: Eukaryota > Metazoa > Arthropoda > Insecta > Diptera > Tephritidae > Eurosta > Eurosta solidaginis. The sequence continues at coordinate 143,794,143 of NC_090322.1, forward strand.
TCCACAAAATAGAATAATTTGAAATGTTATTGTTATTGTTTGTGTTTTCATTTTTATTTTTTCATTAACATTTTTCACAACAAAAACATTGCAAATAACACGGAAAATTTGTTTCGCGCTCTGGTCGTCCACTTTTTTCAGAAGAAAGTTCATTATAATTCCGTATTAGTGCACAAAATTTTCAAACTAAAAGCAAAATTTTCATTTGTCAGAAAAAATAAAGAAAAAACGCCTAATGTCAAAAAAACCTATCGAAATACAAACTGGCTCGTTTGTTTTTAATGAACTAGGTTGTATTTTTCTTGTATTTCGTTAATTTTTTGAAATATAGTTTACACACTTTCCCCAGTACTGAAACCGTATTAGGAGGGAGGGCGACAAAAAATATAAGAGAAATACAGGAAAAAACAGACAAAATAAAGTAGTGTCATATTGGTGTAACTGTGAGTTCTAAAATGAACCTTTGCATATTTCAAAACCCATATTTTCTGAATACAGCTCTTGTTTATTGTTACTTTATTCCATGCGTGAATCATACTCTGTCACGGCAAAAACCATCTCCCGAGCATATCTCTAGTAGGTAGTATAGTAGTATTTGACGGCCCTTTGTTTGCCAATGCCCGATTTATCACATTTACCTACAACAAAGAGGCTTTTGGCGAACACAACCGTTGATCAGTCATTGAGTGATAGTTTTCTGAACGCACCGTTGAGTATTTTCGATTCACTGTTGGGATTTTACGCATATTACTATAATTTTTTTGCTACACTCGCTTCGGCTGTTTGACAGTTATTTGACATTTTCAAATTTTGGTAATTAATGAATGATTTTTATACCCAGCTGTACTTGTACATTTTATTTAAAATTTGTTTTTACTTGCACAGAGGGTATAATAACTTTGATTGGATATCGTTTGGTTTTAACGTATAAAGAAATCGAAATAGATATAGACTTCCATATATCAAAATCATCAGTATCGAAAAAACAAATTGATTAAGCCATGTCCGTCCATCCGCTCCTCTGTCCATCCGTTAACACGATAACGTGAGTAAATATTGAGATTTTACCAAATTCGGAGTACTGGCTTATCTGATATCGATATCGAAAATTTAGAAAAATGGAAAAAATTAGATAATTCAAAAATGAATATCGCTAAGCTAATGAAATTTGGTAGGTGGATTGGTTTTATGATGCAAAACATGAATTCAAAAAAAATTTTGGAATATGGCCGTAGTACAGTTTCAATTATTCCTTTTATATTGTAGTGAAAAATAGTTTGAAAAATATTGTAACGATTTTAGTGCAATTCCTCTTATTTGCAACCTTCTACTAACGTTCGAATCAATAAACTGTTGAATAAATAACTCAAATATTCGATAATACAAAATGGTCTTCATTAGGCTACTTTCAAAATAACACTTCTATTGCTCGACAGATAGCGTGCTTAACTGATTTTCAAAATACTACTGCTATTGCTCGCTAGATAGCGTGCTTAATCAAAACTGATTTTCGTGCCTCAACGGTTGCTGCTTTTATTTATTTATTTATTTGGATTAAAGTCGACACAGATACAATGCGGTCGACTACTAAGATATATAAAACATAAAATTTATGTCACAATTAAAAATAATTAAATTCAACCTTACATATGAAAGAAAGTACAAAATATCAGGTCAGACGTGACAGTATTGAATTATGCAACGCGGAAAACGAACATTCAAAACTGATTCAGTTATACAAGTTGTTGCAGTGCGAACACCAGCTTCGTAGTGGATTATTTTTGGCAAAATTTTTCCGGCAAAGTGGTAAATAAAAAGGCACAAAGTGCCTAGACGTTCTACCAAGAACAGCAAAATTTAGTCGACTAACAAGATCAGATGAGTCAATCTCGTCCATATGAATGAACATTACCCCGAGTAATGTTCTTCGATTTTCTAAAGTTGGCAGATTAATAAGGAGAAGCCTATATCTGTATGTTGGAATATGCACATTTGAATCCCAGTTAAGACCACGTAGTGCAAATATAATGAAATGCTTCTGTACCGACTAACTATGCTTTATAAAGATTTGATACCCTGGGCACCAGACACACGAACAATACTCTAAGATTGGTCGTACCAACGATGTCTAGAGGATCTTAGTCAGATACGGATCATTAAACTCCTTAGCCCATCGCTTCACGAAACCGAGTATACCCGTTGCCTTGCTTACCATAGTGTTTGGTTTCCTCGTTGACATATTTATAGGCGGTTCTATTCTAGAATTTACTAGTTAGTTAGCAGCTATAAAATTACCAACTATAACTACGTTTATAGCTTCTCATATGCGCGTGTATATGTGAGTAATACTTGCACAATTATTGCATACTTTCGGGAGTATCTCAGATATATGCAAGTGGTTGTGCGTTGCTTCTCCGCTGCGTGTATGTACATATGTGTAGGCATAATGATTAATTTGGTTATGTGCATACAAGTCACTGCTCAGTATCGGCTTAGAGATGATAGTATCCCTTAGTGTTGCGAGTATTCGTCACAATATAATAGAAAAAGTCCTTTTACTCGGAATATAAGGACAGTTATTCCATTTGGCAGTTGGCTTAACTCGGCGTTCAGAGAAAAAATTTTCAATCAAACAAATTGTAGCACGCTGACGGAAACATGCTTGCAATGTATCAACAAAAATAGTGTTTGCTGAAAGCGCCCAAGGACGTTTGCACGTATGTAGGTTTGTTGTAGGTATATTGCTTTTTTAAATTTTCCTTAAACTTGTTTTTATTGGGAAAACCATAAAAGCAAACCGGAAAATTGGTTGTATGGTCATATGTGTAGCTACACTCAAAACAAAAAACACTTATGTACATAAAATGGGGAAAACATGTACCTATAAATGGGAATGTATAACTTAATAAAACGAACACAGGTTAAATTTTAATTTTTTGAACATTTTTTTTTTAAGAAGTTAAGAGAATTTGTGTGAATATTTCCCATAAAATTTACATGTGCGAGTTAGCTGACTGGGTAGAGCACTCCAGTATCAAGAAAAGTACCTCGACATGAAATTTGAAGAATTATATCTAGGACAAAGGGGAAGATCTTAATTTTTATAAATCTTACTTTTCCAAATTTAAGAAAGAATTTCTATGGCGAAAAATCATCCCAGCGGGTCAGGGGACTTACCAGCGGCAGTTAAGCCTGTCGTAAGAGGTGACTAAAATATCCAATTGATTCGAGGGGTTGGCAGCGCAATATAATTGTCAACCTCACCTATCCATGGCGACTCCTGTTTTGTAAGCACCGAGGCTACCCTAAATTCCTCATGGAACACGGGTATGGATATATATCCGGCAAGGGCCCATCAATATTTAAAACACTCTGTCTTTATCGCTTCTTATTTTAAAAGCTATTTTCTTCTTTTTTGTGAATTGTATTTTTTTTTATGTAATATCAACAAAAAATCTAACTATGACGGCACATATTGTGCACCAGAGGAAAGTCTTACATATTGTGGCGAGCAGTTCTATACATCACTATGCTGCTAGTACATGAATGCACAACATCAGCAAAGTAAGCAGCCAAACTTATACACATGCAAAAATCAAAGCAAGCTGCCACACATACATGTAAACCGCTGAGCTAACAGCAAAGATAATATTTAACATACATATATGTAGCCGGCACCAAAATCAGAAGTTGTTACTCACACATACACGCGCATATAACTAGAAGAGAAATGTAAATATCAGCTACATAAAGGAGACATAAATAAGTAGCTGTTCACGAAAAGTCTAGACCTTAGGAGAAATGGGTGCACAGGGTATCCGATAGTATAAAAGCAGCGCAATCTGAGGAATAATGAATCAGTTTGATTTAAACATGCTATTAGTGAAGTACGCGATAATTGTAATTGTTAAGTACTGTACTACTACCACAGTAAAGTTCTAAATAAAGACCATTTTGCCGTACTGAATATTGCAGTTATTTATTCGACAGTTCAGCGATTCGAACGTTGACAGAAGGTGCATTATTATTAGGAATTTTTCAAAATTCGTTACAATATTTACTCATTTGATATGAAAACGTGCAATGAACATGAATGATAGGGATGACGGCGCATCAGCTATTCGCATAAGTCACTATCTACAAAACAAAACGAAAAAAACAGCACATTGTCTATACAAAAGTATATTTACTCGCTTGAAGAGCCCCACAGCTTTACAATATAGATATTCTTGTACCTCTACATACGTATAAATGAGGTAAACAATGCGATTGTATGCATATAGTAAAGTGCATATAATATTGAGTCACCCATAATGAGCCAACAAGCAATGTGCTCACACTCTCCAAACTATTCGCACTAGAATTTAGACCGCTGTTATTGGTGCTGTTAGTATATATACTTTTCGTAGATAACAGTGATGGTATTAAGGGTACAAATGTATGTTTCTGATACATTTTGGGAATGCGGAACCATGGTGGCGAAAAGCGACATATGTATATACAAATATAAATAAAAATGATTTCTGGCCGTCAGCTGCTTCGTTTCGCCATGTATTTTGGGAGTAGAAGTTTATAACAATACCTCTAGCCGATTGCTTCGATACTTTTAGTCCATTTTAGGGATTCCGGGATCTTGACCTTTTCAGACTGTTGTTGTTGTAGCGATAAAGACACTCCACGAAATTTTTGAAGAGTGTAATCGATGTTAATTTTCGTTTGCTCCGGTAAGAAGTACCATTAAGGTACAAGCCCGACCATTGCGGAAAAGATTTGATGACCACATTCAACCTTCCTGGAGAAAATCAGCAAAGCCACCCTGTGGATCCGATAGATAGATTTGTGGCTTCCGGGCATAGCTGAAAAATTCACTTTTTTTCGAAATTTAGTTAGTGCCCGATTCGATATCTGCAAATGTCAGTCTTTCCAGAATTTTGTGCAAATGGTCTAGCACACCTCTTACAGCACACTAACAAAATACACAGCTATGCATCAAAAACAGTTGATTTTTTTTTAAATATTAAATAGCAAATCATCAACTCACAAAATAAAACAAATAGTGCAAAGAAAAAATTTAAAATGAAATAAGTTCCTCACAATCCGCAGCTTATATTTTTATTCAAATACATAAAATTCTGAACTGCCTTAAATACCGGGAAGCCACAGAAGTATGAGGATTACAACGTTGTTGTTACTTTTGCATGTTAAATTTGTATCGGGATCTGGATCAGTATTCACTGGAACTCAGCTATATTCGTTGTGTTCAATTTAAAAACAAAAATTCCTGGCGCGATTGACTTCCGGGTAGATTTAGACCGAGCTTCTATTCCAATTCGCGCGGAGTTCCTTCTAATTTCCCTTCGAATTGGCGGAACGGGACTTACATCTTTTATGTCGACTCCGAGCGAGATCTCCAAGTCAGATGAATTGGCACTGACAAGCTCGTCATGGCAGAAATACACTCAGAGTATTTGCCAAACCACTTCTGAGAGGCGACCCCGATTAGAAAAGCATATTTCTGATTGAAATTACTTTTTCTTAACTTTTTATGTTACTTTGCCCGACAGATGATTCCAAATTCCTCGGTGTGGTAGGCGAATTTAAAAAGTAAGCCCCTAAAACCTCATAGTTAAAATTTCTGCACCATTTTCGATGGGGAAAACAGATATTAAAGCAAAAAAAAAATTTACGAGGAAGAACGCAGTAATTTTTTGTACTGTAGGAAACCGAAATAAAAGATTGAAATGTCGGCATAAAATAAAACCGGCGTTTTTCAATTTTCTTTGACTGCCCTCCCGAAAGCAAACAAAGTTAAAATAAAGAAGAAAACAGCCCATAGTAGTAAAATTGATAATAATTTCCTACAAAAGTGATTTTTTTTTTAATAAATATGGGCATTATCTCTGTCTATAATCCACAGAAAACATAGAAAGTCTTCCATTTTACTGTCGAAAGATTTCTACAAGCAACAACCAAATACATTTGTGAACATTTTTCTATGGTTTCTTTATTTTCTATGCCCAAGCCTATGTATATTTGCAAGGCTGTTCAAAAATTTTTTATATTGAAGTGCAAATCACGTTACATATACAAAGTTATATGTACACTGAAATTTTTTAAATTGAAAAAAAACCTTTTTTTAAATGTTTGTTAATGAATAAATTTTGAATTTAAATTTTTCTCAGTGCTACAGTATTTTTAAAAAAAATTTTGGTGTCAATTTGTTAGTGTAAATTTGAATATGATACCGAAGTACCTTGGTGAGCGTTTTTTTGGTAGCAAACGCAAATGTATATACAAATAAAAACAAGTAAGGACGGGACTGTCTTTGGCTGCATACCTTGCAAGAATGCAGCTGAATAATAATTTTATCCCATTCGTAATATCCAAATAATCGGCTGTATAACATATGAAATATATAGTGAACAGATGTACATACCTAAGCGATTTTTAAGATAAATATAAAATAAACAAGTAAGAACGGGACTGTCTTCGGCTGTGCCGAAGACTTCATACCTTTCATGAATGGGGCTGAACAATAATCTTATCCCGTTCGTAATCTCCGAATAATCGGATGTATAAGATAAGAAATATATAGTGAACAGATCTACATACCTTAACGATTTTTAAGATAAATATAAAATAAACAAGTAAGAACGGGACTGTCTTCGGCTGTGCCGAAGACTTCATACCTTTAATGAATGGGGCTGAACAATAATCTTATCCCGTTCGTAATCTCCGAATAATCGGATGTATAAGATAAGAAATATATAGTGAACAGATCTACATACCTTAACGATTTTTAAGATAAATATAAAATAAAAAACGGGTAGGTACTTTGTGTGAGGATGCAAAGTTTCAGGTTTTTTGTGGTCTGCGTGTAAAAACTATGACTACGAATCACGTATTTCAAAAATATATGACGAAAACGTAACTATTTGATGAAATTTGATGAATTTTGAAGATTCTAGCCGTAAAAAAGGGGTCAAAATGACAGTTTATATGAAGTATATAATATATATACGACCGATCTCTATGATTTTTTCAGACAACAATATATGCTATATACGTAAGCATTTTGTGAAATTTGAAGCTTCTAACTGTTAAAACGGGGCAGAAATTGCGCAAAGTTTCTTATCTGAACAATCGGTTGTATGAGATATATATTATGTGTACCACCGATCTCAATGATTTTTTAAACATCAATATATGCTGTACACGTAAGCAGTTGGTGAAATTTGAAGCTTCTAGCTGTTAAAATGGGGCCGAAATCGTAAAAAAAATATATATATACTATATATATATACTATATATACCATCATATATATATTATATATATCACCGATCTCTATGATTTTTTGACACAACAATACATACTATATACGTAAGCAATCGGTGAAATTTGAAGCTTATAACTGTTAAAATGGGGAAGAAATTGCGCAAAGTTTCTTATCTGAACAATCGGTTGTATGGGATATATACTATATATACCACCGGTATCTATGATTTTCTCAGACAACAATATATGCTATACACGTAAGCATTTGGTGAAATTTGAACATATCTAAACGATTTTTAAGATAAATATAAAATAAAAAATAGGTAGGTAATCTGTGTGAGGATGCAAAGCTTCACGTTTTTTGTGGTCTGCATGTAAAAACTATGGCTACGAATCACGTATTTCAAAAATATATGACGTAAACGTAACTTTTTGATGAAATTTGATGAATCTTGAAGCTTCTAGCCGTAAAAAAGGGGTCAATATGACAGTTTATATGAAGTATATAATATATATACCACCGATCTCTATGATTTTTTCAGACAACAATATATGCTATATACGAAAGCATTTTGTGAAATTTGAAGCTTCTAACTGTTAAAACGGGGCAGAAATTGCGCAAAGTTTCTTATCTGAACAATCGGTTGTATGAGATATATACTATGTATATCACCGATCTCAATGATTTTTTCAGACATCAATATATGCTATACACGTAAGCAGTTGGTGAAATTTGAAGCTTCTAGCTGTTGAAATGGGGTAGAAATTGCGAAAAGTTTCTTATCTGAACAATCGGTTGTATGAGATATATACTATATATAGAACCGATCTCTATGATTTTTTCAGACAACAATATATGCTATATACGTAAGCAATCAGTGAAATTTGAAGCTTATAGCTGTTAAAATGGGGTAGAAATTGCGAAAAGTTTCTTATCTGAACAATCGGTTGTATGAGATATATACTATATATACAACCGATCTCTATGATTTTTTCAGACAACAATATATGCTATATAAGTAAATATTCGGTGAAATTTGAAGCTTCTAGCTGTTAAAATGGGGCTAAAATTTGCGAAAATATATATATATATACTATATATATATACTATATATACCACCATATATATACTATATATACCACCGATCTTTATGATTTTTTCAGACAACAATATATGCTATATACGTAAGCATTCGCTGAAATTTGAAGCCTCTAGCTCTTAAAATAGGGCAGTAATTACGAAAAATTCCTTATCTGAACAATCGGTTGTGGGGGATATATACTATATATACGACCGATCTCATAAATTTTTTCAGGCAACAATATGTTCAATATACGAAAGTATATGGTGAAGTTTGATATTACAAAAATCCCCTTTTCTGAAAAATCGGTTGTATGGAGGATATATGCTATAGTGGTCCGATCCGGTCGGTTCCGACAAATGTCTAATCGGACACCCAAATACACCTGCTCACCAAATTTTATCAAGATATCTCAAAAATTGAGGGACTAGTTTGCATACAAACAGACAGACGGACAGACGGACAGACGGACAGACGGACATGGCTAAAACAACTCAGCTCTTCAACCTGATTATTTCGGTATACTTAATGGTGGGTCTATCTATTTTCCTTTAAGGACTTACAATTTTCGGTTTCGTGACGAAATTAATATACCATTTCATTTTCATGAAAGGTATAAAAACGGGTAGGTACTTTGTGTGAGGATGCAAAGTTTCAGGTTTTTTGTGGTCTGCGTGTAAAAACTATGACTACGAATCACGTATTTCAAAAATATATGACGAAAACGTAACTATTTGATGAAATTTGATGAATTTTGAAGATTCTAGCCGTAAAAAAGGGGTCAAAATGACAGTTTATATGAAGTATATAATATATATACGACCGATCTCTATGATTTTTTCAGACAACAATATATGCTATATACGTAAGCATTTTGTGAAATTTGAAGCTTCTAACTGTTAAAACGGGGCAGAAATTGCGCAAAGTTTCTTATCTGAACAATCGGTTGTATGAGATATATACTATGTATATCACCGATCTCAATGATTTTTTCAGACATCAATATATGCTATACACGTAAGCAGTTGGTGAAATTTGAAGCTTCTAGCTGTTGAAATGGGGTAGAAATTGCGAAAAGTTTCTTATCTGAACAATCGGTTGTATGAGATATATACTATATATAGAACCGATCTCTATGATTTTTTCAGACAACAATATATGCTATATACGTAAGCAATCAGTGAAATTTGAAGCTTATAGCTGTTAAAATGGGGTAGAAATTGCGAAAAGTTTCTTATCTGAACAATCGGTTGTATGAGATATATACTATATATACAACCGATCTCTATGATTTTTTCAGACAACAATATATGCTATATACGTAAGCAATCGGTGAAATTTGAAGCTTATAGCTGTTAAAATGGGGTAGAAATTGCGAAAAGTTTCTTATCTGAACAATCGGTTGTATGAGATATATACTATATATACAACCGATCTCTATGATTTTTTCAGACAACAATATATGCTATATAAGTAAATATTCGGTGAAATTTGAAGCTTCTAGCTGTTAAAATGGGGCTAAAATTTGCGAAAATATATATATATATACTATATATATATACTATATATACCACCATATATATACTATATATACCACCGATCTTTATGATTTTTACAGACAACAATATATGCTATATACGTAAGCATTCGCTGAAATTTGAAGCCTCTAGCTCTTAAAATAGGGCAGTAATTACGAAAAGTTCCTTATCTGAACAATCGGTTGTGGGGGATATATACTATATATACGACCGATCTCATAAATTTTTTCAGGCAACAATATGTTCAATATACGAAAGTATATGGTGAAGTTTGAAGCTTCAATCTGTTAAATTGGGTAAGATATTACAAAAATCCTCTTTTTCTGAAAAATCGGTTGTATGGAGGATATATGCTATAGTGGTCCGATCCGGTCGGTTCCGACAAATGTCTAATCGGACACCCAAATACACCTGCTCACCAAATTTTATCAAGATATCTCAAAAATTGAGGGACTAGTTTGCATACAAACAGACAGACGGACAGACGGACAGACGGACAGACGGACAGACGGACATGGCTAAAACAACTCAGCTCTTCAACCTGATTATTTCGGTATACTTAATGGTGGGTCTATCTATTTTCCTTTAAGGACTTACAATTTTCGGTTTCGTGACGAAATTAATATACCATTTCATTTTCATGAAAGGTATAAAAATTGCAAAGTTTCACGATTTTTGTGGTCTGCATGAAATAGCTATGACAATGAATCACTTATCTCAACCATATCAAAATGTAAGCATTTGCTGAGATTTGAAGCTTCTAGTCGTTAAAAAGGGGTCACAAATTACAGTTTATATAGCGTATATAATATATACATATTGTTCCGAATATTAGCAAAACTAAGGAGTGCTGCCGTCTCTAAGCCGATGCTAAGCAGTGACGTGAATGCACATCAATACTTCTATCATTATGTATCTACATAAACGAAACAATAACTACGTCTACATATATGTACCATGTACGTATACGAGCAGCGGAGAGTCAATGCACTAACACATGCATATATCTGAGATACTCCTATAAGTATGCAATGAGAAAAACTATAAAATTGTGCAATTGTAGTTACAGCTGAGAAGTTTGAGAGCTGTTGTACTAGTAGATTCTCGAAGCGACTAGAAGATGCGAATGTTAAAATCAAAGAGTATAAAAGGCGACAGATGTAGAGGCGCTGGAATTCAGTTTGATTTGAGTTGTCAAGCAGTTACGACTAAGACGATATCTAGCGAGCAAGAGTAGTATTATTTTGAAAGTCAGTTTCAGTTACCGGACAAATGTCTAATCCGACACCAAAATATACCCGCTCACCAAATTTTATCAAGATATCTCAAAACATTGAGGGACTAGTTTGCATACAAACATACAGACGGACAGACGGACAGACGGACATGGCTAAATCAGCTCAGCTCTTCCTGATTATTTCGGTATGCTTAATGGTGGGTCTATCTATTTTCCTTTAAGGACTTACAATTTTGGCATTCGTGACGAAGTTAATATACCATTTAATTTTCATGAAAGGTATAAAAAGAACACGGCCACATGCACTACTTTGTGCACTACCAGCCAGAGTTTACTTACTTACTTACTTAATTGGCGCTTAACCGTCTAAACGGTTATGGCCGGCATCAACCAGCCGGGCATCTGCACCAATCCCATTCAGGGAGCGGACGTTCCAGGTGCATGCCCTCAATTCATTGTCCTTCAAACGTTTGCCATGGTCGTCATCAATAGAGAGTGTATTTATCCGAGGCTTGTTGTTACATTTCATTGGAGTATGGTTTTACGTGGCGGGTCCCAAGCCCAGCGCACAACCCGCTCAGCGGGGTGAACATATTACTTGCACGTTTATATAGCGAGCCGCTTGCTCCAAGACAGACGCCCGCTTGCAGCCGCACCTCGAGGTGTACAGACGCTGCCGATGAAATCTCCCCGGTTAGCCCTTAAACTGATTACGTCAGTGTGGCCTAGCCAGGTTGTCGCCTTCTCACATAAGCTCACCGCTAAACGGCTACCCAGGGGATACTTGGCCGCAAGCGACCGGCAGTAGTGAGCTGCTTGAATCGCATGCAAAAGAATCGATCTGGTCATTCCCAGGTGAATGGCGGTCAGAAGCTTTCCCCACTTTCGTGGACTTCTACACACGGCTCCTCCCTCCCAGCCAGAGTTTGCCCCAATAAAAATATCTTATTTAGTATATTTTATTTGGTCATTTGGTGTTAATCGAAATTTTTACTTATCAATCCTGATAATCACTTGTTACATATATACATATGTACAAATTCGCCGGCTATGAAACCAACATATATACATACATACATATATACGTATATATTTTTCAAACCCAACATCACCCTTCAACAATTGTGGGTTGCCAATCCAAAGATCATCAATACAACGAACATTATTTGATAGAGCACCAATACCTACACTGTTATAATCACTGTTATATATAGCAGCAACTGTTGCAGTAACAGTATCCAATGTTAACAGGGAATGATTTCAGTCTTGATTGGTAAATCAATTGTTACGGAACAAACAAATTTGATAAGCAAAAAGACTGAGCGTAAAATTAATGAACAATTCATGGAGGTATACATATTATGTATACAAATAAAAATATAAAAATATGTAGGCACACGCATATGTATATTGAAAGAAACGAAGAAAAACTCGACTCATACTCAGCGGAGCAGTACTAAGTGAAACAGTCTGTTGAAACGATAAAGTGTGCGGTGTTCTGTGTATTTTTTTTTTTTGCGTAAGAAACAAGCTTATAAAATACATACCTATATGAAATGTTTAAACAAAAATCAATGGTGATATTTGTGTAAATAATGTCGTGTAGATTGCGAAAGTTTAAAGAAAAAAAATTTATTGAAAAATTGCAAACTTTGCGTTTAAAAAAAAAGTAAAGGAATAAAACGAAGTAAACGAAGTAGGCTCAAAAGCCAAAACAACAAGAAGACAAAGGTGTTTGCGAAATGATATGAAAACCTGTATAAGTGCGAATCAGTGTTGCCGATTTGATACAAATATATACAAATCGATACATTTATGGCTCAAATATTGACGAATTGATTTTTTTATAAGTCCAGTGGAAAATTTATTACTTTTTTAACGCGCTTATATTAGCTCCACTTGTATGTATGCCTGTTTGTAACTCTCTAGGCTAGGCGGGCAAAGGAGACTTAGACCCATCTAGCGGCAATTATTGAAGACTCGCGGCAGTGATTAAATAACTCGCTACAAAACGAGTTGTGCTTAATAGCGGAGACAATAACCGCTGTGTTATAGTGCTTTAAACAACAAATATATAATTGGATTGTAGATACTAAAACGGCACCATATTTGAGTGTTTTTTAGTTTTTTTAAACTATATTTATATTAGCTGTGTCTATAGACGTTTACGCTTAAACTTTATATGGACTGCTAAGCGCCAAACTTTAAATACACCTCTGAAATTGCTGCGCATAAAATTAGTACTACTAAATTTCAATACACATTATACTCAGATGTAACTGAAATACTTGTATATGTTTCAGCTCTACACTAATTCTATGTATCACCTCTTAAAATGGTACGTGTCCACAATTCATCGCAACTGATTCAGCCATATTTTATACACTATGGCCAAGAGGGTTGTGTCTCCGCTTTTCGGTACACCCTGTGCTGTAGCTAGTTATTTAACCACTGCCGCTAATAGCGTTTTCTTTTCTAAAATAAATTGTTGCCTAAGTAAATGGTAAAGCCTTAATATACTTACTCCTATCCCAGAAAATGTTCAACATTTATAGTGCATGCAAAGAACATAAATGGCTACCCCTTGTATTAGCTGATTTTCACAAACGCGCTATCAATGATAATAAAAATTTATTAGCAGATATTTCCTTCATTTCAATTTTCTTCGCTTTCAGAGTTGCACTGCCACACCGCCATTTTATTCAGGGTAAACTTGTAACGCTTTTGCGTTGCGAGCAGGCAACAATTTTCACAAAAGAACGAAATACCCCGTAAAGGCGCTACCTGCGGTTTAGGATAGAACAAAATATATTTACAACCCTTGCGCGGCGGACAAAAAGCTTAACACTTTTGCCAGAAAAGAAAACACTATAAGTGAGGATAAGCGTTTTTTTACGCGCAGACGTAAACGTATACGCGTGTAAAAAAAAAACACTGCTATTATTACATGATATACAATCAATGGGCGGACCTAGAGCAAAGTAGTCAAATAAAGATAACACTTTGAAAATGTAAAACAATTTTTTTTTAATTTTTGCTTGCAATTTTTTATGTTACGCTGTTGGTCTGTTGTTATAAGTTACAGAAATTTATCGAATTGCGAATAAAAGCGAAAAACTAAAATTAAAGTGAATAAAACAGTCAAATAGCTGTGTGTTGTCGTGATAGCGTGCTCCGCATACTATACCGAAGATCCTGAGTTCTAAACCCGAGAAGAGCAACATCAAAAATTTAGAAACATGTTTTTTCAATTAGCAAAAAAGTATTTCTAAGCGGGGTTGCCACTCGGCAGTGATATGGTAAACACTCCGTGTGTATTTCTGCCTTGAAAAGCTTCTTAGTGAAAAATCATTTGCCTTGTAGATGCCGTTGGGAGTCGGCGTAAAACATGTAGCTCCCGTCCCGTCAATTTGTAGGAAAAATTAAAAAGTGCATGACGTAAAAAAAAAGTAATTAGTAAGAATTTTCTATTTTTTTTTATAAAACTTTTGAATAATTTGAGGACTATGTTGGAATAATCAGGTGAAGTAAACCGTCAATTGTCTTACTCTAAATTCTTCTTTGTTCTGTCATTCGGCTATCGGAAAAATTTTCACAAATATCGTCCCCGAAAAGTGTTCCTTTTTGCATTTTTCAGGAGTAAAGTATGCCACTTTAGTCCTTTTTTCACATAAATTATTTGGTTAATATCGATGAACCTTTACTGGATTTAATTACAGAGATTCATCATTTGGGTATCTTTAGTGTAAGTAAGACAATAAGTATGTTCAATATGTTTCCAAAAAAATTTAAAGAAATCTTTGTTAAAACAAAATATTTCTATTCACGTAATATCCAACCAAGGATTTTCCCTTGTACTACAATAAGATCACCAAAATTGTCGTATTATTTATGTAAAAACTTCGTTAAAACAATGGTATTCTAATAAATAAACAAAAACTGTAATTCACAAAAATCAGAACACTAACATGGGAGGAATGTTACAGTTATGGATTTTAATTTGGAATATATGAATCCGGCTCGCTTCGGATCAGCATCTTCTGGTTCTGTCAACTGCCGTGGGGCTTGTCTATCGCCTAACATATTTTGGTAAATAATAATTTGGTAACATTAGTAATATATCATGAATTTAACTGTGAAAAAATGTTGGGGATCTTCTGATCAAGTTTGTGTAATATATTAGAAGGGCTATTGTTTTACTTCTGACTCCCAACGACAAGTCAACAGGCAGATGGACATTTCAACGGATTTTTAGGTATGGAGGCCCATTTAAGAGTATTACGATTACTTCCAGGTGTGACAGTAAAACTTTCAACTGTAGTTAAGTAGAAGTCAGTTTATTTGGTCACATTGAATTTTACTGCTCAACACAGTTTAAGTGGACATATTGAATTTTTTATTTTTATTCGATGCTAGAAGTAATGGGAGCCTTTGTATCTCCTTTTGCATTGGCTTTAGGTGGCACTGATATGCTGAAAAAAACAGTTTCTGTAATGGATTTCGTAGCACGGTATGTATTTTTTACTCCTATTTTTTCAAAGCGGGTAAAAATTGTATCTTCTTTTGACCGTCGAAAATACAACCCTACCGTTTCAGATAGCGTACATACTCTGCCTCTTTTTTTATTTACTTCACCTGATGATTCCACCATGTTTGAGAACAAGTTTTTTTGCAATCAAGACTACTTGATTGAATATTTCTCACAATATTTACACATACCAATTAGCTTAGTGAATAAGAGTACTCGGCTGTTAATTTGTTACACAATTAAATTTTTATTTCAAACTAGAAGACCCGGCAGACGTTGTCCTGCCCTAAATTTGGCCAATATGCATACATTTTAATAAGCTTTTTCCGTCTGACCACATTTTGGCCTATATCCCGAGGCCATAGTCACCCAGGGGTATGAAAATTACCCTCTAATAAAGCACTCATCAACAGCTTACATTTGATATCCACATTTTATAAACACATTTTAGGGGTACCCGGGTCCTCGTTTTCGCCTATATCTCGAGACCCTAGTCACTCAGGGGTATGAAAATTACCCTCTACTAAAGCTCTCATCAACAGCTTTCATTCGATATCAATATTCTATAAACACATTCTAGGTGTACCCGGGTCCACTTTTTGGCATATAGCTCGGGACCCTAGTCACCCAAGGGTATGAAAATTACCCTCTACTAAAGCACTCATCAACAGCTTTAATCTGATATCAATATTCTATAAACAGATTCTAGGGGTACCCGGGTCCACTTTTTGGCCTATATCTCGAGACCCTAGTCACCCAGGGATATGAAAATTACCCTCTAATAAAGCACTCATCAACAGCTTTCATTTGATATCCACATTCTATAAACACATTCTAGGGGTACCGGGGTCCACGTTTTGGCCTATATCTCGAGACCCTAGCCACCCAGGGGTATGAAAATTACCCCTACTAAAGCACTCGTCAACAGCTTTCATCTGATAGCCATATTATATACACACATTCTAGGGGTACCCAGGTCCACGTTTTGGCCTATATCTCGAGACCCGAGTCACCCAGGGGTATGAAAATTACCCTCTACTAAAGCACTCATCAAGAGCTTTCATTTGATATGCATATTCTAGGGGTACCCGGGTCCACGTTTTGGCCTATATCTCGGGACCCTAGTCACCCAGGGGTATGAAAATTACCCTCTACTAAAGCACTCACCAACAGCTTTTATTTGATATCCATATTCTATAAACACACCCTATTGGTACCCGGGTCCACGTTTTGGCCTATATCTCGAGACTCTAGTCACCCAGGGGTATGAAAATTACCCTCTACTAAAGCACTCATCAACAGCTTTTATTTGATATCCATATTCTATAAACACACCCTAGGGGTACCCGGGTCCACGTTTTGGCCTATATCTCGAGACCCTAGTCACCCAGGGGTATGAAAATTACCCCTACTAAAGCACTCGTCAACAGCTTTCATCTGATAGCCATATTATATACACACATTCTAGGGGTACCCAGGTCCACGTTTTGGCCTATATCTCGAGACCCGAGTCACCCAGGGGTATGAAAATTACCCTCTACTAAAGCACTCATCAACAGCTTTCATATGATATCCATATTCTATAAACACACTCTAGGGGTACCCGGGTCCACGTTTTGGCCTATATCTCGAGGAAATATGCTGTTTTGAGTATTTTCCCGGCCAGTATTCGAATTTTTCTCACCTTTTAAACCTTCCCTAGACCTCCACGAATAATTCAAGACCAAGATAAGATAAATCCGTTCAGCCGTTCTCGAGTTTTAGCGAGACTAACGAACAGCAATTCATTTTTATATATATATTTTTATATATATTTATAAATGTTTAAGAAAACTGTTATAGGAATAAAAAAAATCGTAGTTTTTGGCATGATACAAAAAATGGAGGTAGATCCATTTGAATGTTGACATAATTTACTTATATACTGTAAAGATATTAAATTTTTTGTAAAAATTTTACTTAAAAAAAATTTTTTTTTTAAAGTGGGCGTGGTCCTTCTCCGATTTTGCTAATTTTTATTAAGCGTACATACAGTAATAGGAGTAACGTTCCTGCCAAATTTCATCATGATATCTTCAACGACTGCCAAATTACAGCTTGCAAAAGTTTTAAATTACCTTCTTTTAAAAGTGGGCGGTGCCACGCCCATTGTCCAAAATTTTACTAATATTCTATTCTGCGTCATAAGTTCAACTCATCTACCAAGTTTCGTCGCTTTATCGGTCTTTTGTAATGAATTATCGCACTTTTTCGGTTTTTCGAAATTTTCGATATCGAAAAGTGGGCGTGGTTATAGTCCGATATCGTTCATTTTAAATAGCGACCTGAGATGAGTGCTCAGGAACCTACATACCAAATTTCATCAAGATACCTCAAAATTTACTCAAGTTATCGTGTTAACGGACGGACGGACGGACGGACGGACATGGCTCAATGAAATTTTTTTCGATCCTGATTATTTTGATATATGGAAGTCTATATTTATCTCGATTCCTTTATATATGTACAACCAACCGTTATCCAATCAAACTTAATATACTCTGTGAGCTCTGCTCAACTGAGTATAAAAACACCGAAATTTATAGAATACTGCCAATGCAGCGTCTGAATTGAAAGTCGAGAAGCTCGCGAGTATTACGAGTATTTCGAGATTCGAGAATCTCGCGAGAACTGAAAGTCGAGAAGCTAGCGAGTATTACCAGCAAAAAAATAATATATTGTGAACAAAATTATATGTATAATAAATATGTTTTGAGTTAAATGTCATTAAAAAAAGATTCACAAGTAAAAAAATCCATACAGCAAATAAGTTTATGTCGAGAAGCCCGCGAGATTTACGAGTACTTCGAGACATGAGAATCTCGCGAGAAGTCGAGTTCTCGATTTCTCGGGTCTCGAAAATCCCGCTTGTGCTCGAGAAGAAATCGTAAGCTCTAGTATGAAGAAAAAGTTCAAAATGGTACCCTCTTGTCTGGTTACCTACCTTATGTGGGTTTCAATAGCAAACAATAACAAGTAAGGAAGACTAAGTTCGGATGTAACCGAACATTACATACTCAGTTGAGAGCTGTGGAGACAAAGTAAGGGAAATCACCATGTTGTAAAAGGAACCTAGGGTAACCCTGTAATGTGTTTGTATGACATGCGTATCAAATGGAAGGTATTAAAGAGTATTTTAAGAGGAAGTGGGCCATAGATCTATAGATGGACGCCATTTAGGGATATCGCCATAAAGGTGGACCAGGCCTGACTCGAGAATTTGTTTGTACGATATGGGTATCAAACGAAAGGTGTTAATGAGTATTTTAAAAGGGCGTGGGCCTTAGTTTTATAGGTGGACGTCTTTTCGAGATATCGCCATAAAGGTGGACCAGGGGTGACTCTAGAATTTATTTTGTACGATATGGGTGTCAAATAAAAGGTATTAATGAGTATTTTAAAAGAGCGTGGGCCTAAGTTCTATAGATGTACGCCTTTTCGAGATATCGCCATAAAGATGGACCAGGGGTGACTCTAGAATTTGTTTGTACGATATGGGTATCAAATGAAAGGTGCTAATGAGTATTTTAAAAGGATGTGGGCCTTAGTTCTATAGGTGGACGCCTTTTCGAGATATCGCCATAAAGGTGGACCAGGGGTGACACTAGAATTTGTTTGTACGATATGGGTATCAAATGAAAGGTGTTAATGAGTATTTTAAAAGGGCGTGGGTCTTACTTCTATAGGTGGACGCCTTTTCGAGATATCTCCATAAAGGTAGACCAGGGGTTACTCTAGAATTTGTTTGTACGATATGGGTATCAAATGAAAGGTGTTAATGAGTATTTTAAAAGGGAGTGGGCCTTAGTTCTATAGGTGGACGCCTTTTGGAGATATCGCCATAAAGGTGGACCAGGGGTGACTCTAGAATTTTTGTGTACGATATGGGTATCAAATGAAAGGTGTTAATGAGTATTTTAAAAGGGCGTGTGCCTTAGTTCTATAGGTGGACGCCTTTTGGAGATATCACCATAAAGGTGGACCAGGGGTGACTCTAGAATTTGTTTGTACGATATGGGTATCAAATGAAAGGTGTTAATGAGTATTTTAAAAAGGCGTGGGCCTTAGTTCTAAAGGTGGACGCCTTTTCGATATATCGACATGAAGGTGGACCAGGGGTGACTCTAGAATTTGTTTGTACGATATGGGTATCAAATGATCGGTGTTAATGAGTATTTTAAAAAGGAGTGGGCCTTAGTTCTATATGTGGATGCCTTTTCGAGATATCGCCATAAACGTGGACCAGGGGTGACTCTAGAATGTGTTTGTACGATATGGGTATCAAATTAAAGGTATTAATGAGGGTTTTAAAAGGGAGTGGCCCTTAGTTGTATATGTGAAGGCGTTTTCGAGATATCTACCAAAATGTGGACCAGGGTGATCCAGAACATCATCTTTCGGGTACCGCTATTTTATTTATATATGTAATACCACGTACAGTATTCCTTCCAAGATTCCAAGGGCTTTTGATTTCGCCTTGCAAAACTTTTTCATTTTCTTCTACTTAATATGGCAGGTGTCACACCCATTTTACCAAGTTTTTTTCTAAAGTTATATTTTGCGTCAATAGACCAATACAATTACCATGTTTCATTCCTTTTTTCGTATTTGGTATATGATTATGGCATTTTTTTCATTTTTCGTAATTTTCGATATCGAAAAAGTGGGCGTCGTCATAGTCGGATTTCGGCCATTTTTTACACCAATACAAAGTGAGTTCAGATAAGTACGTGAACTGAGTTTAGTAAAGATATATCGATTTTTGCTCAAGTTTTCGTGTTAACGGCCGAGCGGAAGGACAGACGGTCGACTGTGTATAAAAACTGGGCGTGGCTTCAACCGATTTCGCCCTTTTTCACAGAAAACAGTTATCGTCCTAGGAGCTAAGCCTCTACCAAATTTCACAAGGATTGGTTAATTTTTGTTCGACTTATGGCATTAAAAGCATCCTAGACAAATTAAATGAAAAAGGGCGGAGCCACGCCCATTTTAAAATTTTCTATTATTTTTGTATTTTGTTGCACCACATCATTACTGGAGTTGAATGTTGGCATAATTTACTTATATGCTGTAAAGATATTAACTTTTCTTTTAAAATTTGAATTTAAAAAAAAAAATTTTTAAAAAGTGGGCGTGGTCGTTCTCCGATTTTGCTAATTTTTATTAAGCAGACATAAAGTAATAAGAGTAACGTTCCTGCCAAATTTCATCATGATATCTTCAACGACTGCCAAATTACAGCTTGCAAAACTTCTAAATTACCTTCATTTAAAAGTGGGCGGTGCCACGCCCATTGTCCAAAATTTTACTAGTTTTCTATTCTGCGTCATAAGCTCAACTCACCTACCAAGTTTCATCGCTTAATGCGTATTTGGTAATGAATTATCGCACTTTTTCGATTTTTCGAAATTTTCGATATCGAAAAAGTGGGCGTGGTTATTGTCCGATATCGTTCATTTTAAATAGCGATCTGAGATGAGTGCCAAAGAACCTACATACCAAATTTCATCAAGGTACCTCAAAATTTACTCAAGTTATCGTGTTAACGGACAGACGGACGGACGGACGGACGGACGGACGGACATGGCTCAATCGAATTTTTTTTCGATACTGATGATTTTGATATATGGAAGTCTATATCTATCTCGATTCCTTTATACCTGTACAACCAACCGTTATGCAATCAAAGTTAATATACTCTGTGAGCTCTGCTCAACTGAGTATAAAAAGGATGCTTTCACAGGTTAATCCCTTTTGCACAGGAAATGTACTTGGGTTTATACCTTTCGCTATTTAACAAGGTACTGAACTTAATTTTTAATTTCTTTATATTAAGTAGTTTTCAAGCTTGTCCGCCAATTGCAGCACTGACAAAATTGAGAAATCGAAAAGAAATCCCGCTAGTTGGCGCACAGGTCGAGATAAATAGAAAATTTTAAGTCTTACGATTGTTTTTGTAACGTCCTGGCAAGCTGTAGAGTGCAATGCCTGGCAGTTCTTCTAGGGGCGCACGAATAGTTGAATTTAGGAAAATCGTTTGGAAAGGAAAAAGGTCAGTGCGGAAATCAAATTTTAGGAGACTCACTATTGAGCTACAAGCTTGAAACTTCCCAAACAGTTCAGATAACTGAAGAAATGCAACAATAGGTAAAATAAAAAGAGTATTACACATTTAAAGTATTTCTTTCATTTAAACGGAAAATGTGTCCTGAAACACCGATATAATGATAGGAGGGTTGCCACCTAGGGTAACTATCTTAACGTATAACCATAAAAATGAAATTTTGAAATTAGTAAACAAGTTTATAAGTAAATTTAATGAGCATCAAAAGAGAAGTATTTTGCCACTTAAGGTTGCCACCCAACCTTTTTATACTACTACTGACAATATTTTCATGTGGTTGCACTTATTTAAAATTTAAACAAATTTATTCAATATGGGCATCAAATACTAAATATGGATATGTAAAATTTTTGAGGTTAAGTTAAGGCAAACCGATCTAAATGCGGTCTCTCGGGTACTGAATAATTCACTAAGTAACTTTAAAGTAAAATTTCAAGGCAAACTAAGTTTTTTTATTATCAAATATTGGCTAGAATAGAAAATGTTAACTTTTCTACTAAAAACATTTACACACTCTGTTACACGGTAAATTTTGTTTGCTATTGCATTTTGTTTTACGCCTTTACAAATGCATACCTATTCTTCTTCTTGTTTTCTTGGTTTTTCGTTGCATTTCCAGGTATTTTTGTTCATTTCACGCAATATGAGGAATGGAAATTTCCTGAAGCATTACGAGTTACGTGAGAAGCAAAAATGCATAAAAAATGTGTGTGATGTAAATGTGTAAACATATATGTACATATGTGCATAAGTATCCAGCTAGAATGATGTAAGTGATAAATAAGAAATAAGAAATAGGCTTTTCTTAACAAGTTTATTACTGGAATTAAGGCGTATCCTCCTGATTCAATTAAAATATCTGAGATTTTGATAAGATACAATTTATAAGACATTAGGTGTTAGGTAGACATAAAAGGTGTTAGGCTAGGTTGAATTGACCAGCTCTCATAGACTGATTGTGTTCATATTTAGCTTGTTCGATGACAAAACTGCATATGAACAATCTTTTTACAAGCTAGGATTTATGTTACAAAGTAACTCCATTGTCTTTGCATATACTTGAACCTTTATTGGGTTTACCCTGCTGGCTGCTTCGAAACCTGATAGATTCAGTTTCCTCCGCCAACCTGATAGCTTGATTACTATGATCATACGGCATTAATAAAAGAAATTTCCAATCAAATTGGACCTCCTTTTCAGACCGTATGTTGTAAGACTTTTGATCATTTGAGATATTAAACAGTATATATTTGTATTTGTTTTGGTTTCACATCATAAAAATGAACTTTGATGAGTGGATAATTTTTCTTATAAAACTGAAGACAGTGTGGGTACAAAAAATGTTAAATCAACCAAAAAAATTATAAATTAGTCCTTCAATGCATTTTCAATGCCTTTTTTCTTTTTCAAGTATAGCACTGATTTATCAAGCTGTCAAACAATTTGTGATTTAATACTCGAATTATTTATAAGAACAATACTCTATCAAAGCTCATATAATGTGCCTTATAATCCCAAAATAGACATCAACTAATTACGTCCAGTAGAAAATTTAACCAAAATACGACATTTATGAAGAAAATTCTTTCGTGGGCCTTGAATCTGAGTCAAAACCTTAAAAAGTAAAATTTCATAGAACTTTCCGTAACTCAAATATATTTAACCCATGAACTGACCCCATGGCGTGAACCATATTTTGAACCTTTGGACCACATTATTTACTATTAACAAATTCGAGTATGTCCCACCCGTGATACTTAAAATTTAGATTATAGCCATAAAATCATTGGAGAAAAATTAACAAATTTTATGAAATTTGATGTCCCAAATGTTTGTATATACAAAGATATTGTGATATCAGCCGACCATCTAAAAATGCCAAGAAAACCGCA